>NC_058405.1:101910195-101940325 GCF_002201575.2 Neomonachus schauinslandi | reverse complement strand
TTTTTTTTTTTTTTTTTTTTTTTTTTTAAATTTTTTATTTATTTATTCATTAGAGACAGAGAGAGAGAGAGAGAGGCAGAGGGAGAAGCAGGCTCCCAAGGAGCAGGGAGCCCGATGCGGGACTCGATCCCAGGACCCTGAGATCATGACCTGAGCCGAAGGCAGACGCTTAACGACTGAGCCACCCAGGCGCCCGGAGCTTATAATCTTTCCTGAGGAAACATCAAGCTCTCAAGAACTGTTGGTAAATCTTGAGGCGAAATACAATTAGTCCCTAAATAAGGAAGACAGAAAATAAATATTCAAAAGAAGGAAGAGATGGGAGTGTTTGCATAAGCCCTCAACAAGGAGGAGAATCTTGAATAGGATCTTCATCCATGCTTAAAACTTGGATAAAAGGAAAGCAGGTAGGCGTGTGCGGTGTGTGTGTTGTGCGCACGTGTCCACATGTGCAAGCACGTGCTCTCATACACACATGTTAGGGATTATTTCAAAAAGCATGAAATAGTAGATGATGAACATGAATGCCACTGATTACTTATTTTACCTATCAGTAAGTGTGTTTTTAAGCTTCTCAAGGCTGTCACTTATCTTTCTGCTTCTTGAAACAGCTTTTGACTCAGAACTTGAAAATCTTTGACCTGAACTTCCCTTCCTCCTGAAAGAAAGCACCACCAGCAGTATTCTTGAGTGAAAAGTACTAAATGAAAGCAGGTTTGTTCTTTGATGCTAGAAAGCCATTCTGTATTCTACAAGCAGCAAACACTCACTCTCAAAAGAGTGTCCGTGAAATCCAATCCTTCATATAACTTGATATTGCAAAGCTTTATGTTTAAAGCCTAAATCCTCGGGAAAACTTTATAAAGATCTTCCAGTTTCTGCCATTATAAGTGCCCTCCGCAGGGGAAAAAAGAAAAGGAGAGAGAGAAACAAACCATAGGGGACTCTTAAAGATAGAGAACAAACTGAGGGTTGATGGAGGGAGGTAGGTGGGAGATAGGCTGGATGAATGATGTGTATTAAAGAGGGCACTTGTAGTGATGAGCACTGGGTGTTGTTTGTAAGTGACAAATCACAGAATTCTACTCCAGAAGCCAACACTACACTGTAGGTTAACTACGCAAAAAAAATAAAAAAAAAAGAAAGAAGAAGAAGAAGTGGTCTCTCCAGTCCTCCTACAGATGGGATATGGAGAAAAGAACCAGCTGCTCTCAGACATTTTACTGTGAATCATGGGTTGAAATTGACATGTTACATTCAAATGTACAGCAAACATATTCCTACCCCATAAAAATATGAAGTTTAAAAAGTTACATTACAGGTCTTTTAGGTTCTTTCTGTTTATAAGATTATTTTAGGAAGTAAACTGTCTTTTAAGGATAATTATGGGCTTTCCTCTTCCCAAAATGGCATCTTAAGAGTAGCAAAAGTGGGGCTCCTGGGTGGCACAGTCAGTTGAGTGTCTGACTCTTGGTTTCAGCACAGGTTGTGATCTCAGGGTCATGAGATCAAGCGCCACATCAGGCTCCGTGCTGAGCGGGGAGCCTGCTTGAGATTCTCTCTTTCCCTCTCCCTCTCCGCTCCTTCCACTTGTGTGCTCACTCACTCTCTCTCTCAAATAAATAAATAAATCTTTAAAGAAGAAAAAGCGTAGAAAAGCTTAGGTGATACTACATAATTTGGTAGGGTCCTTGATTTTTGCATGGGTCTTTGGTTGGTGTCTTCTGCTGATCTAGTGTGTCCTGAGCACCTTGTGAAGTTGTGTGTTAAGGTGTGTCTGGTGAATTCTTGGCTTTTTTTTTTTTTTCCTTAGCTTAGTCTAGGCCAGTTCTTTGCCTCACCATTTGGTAGTGCTGGGGAACCCCCTTTGGGTCTTAGCCATGTCCTGCAGTTTGACCACAGCCTAACCTGAAACCCATGTGGTACCAGGTTTTGAGCTCAGCTTCCTACTGCATCCCCGAAAGGTCACCAGGAAGCATCCAAATAACTTCCAGGACAGAAAGCTACCAGGTTGGGCAAGGAGTCATTAACTCAGCCCTTCACTGTGACCAACTATTCTTATTTTGTGGTGACTAGATGAGGCAATGAGAACATACATAGGTGTCAGATCACTGTTTCCACTGTTTCCATTTCTTCTCCTCTATTCTTTCACTCACAGAGACTTGAGGGTTTTATGATCTCTTCTTCCACCTTCTGGTAGTGCCTATGTACCTGCTCTTCACTTTCCAAAGCAGAGAGAGTTAAAAAAAATCAATGAATAAAGGTTATAAACCAACGTTGGTTTAATATTTTCCAAAATATTATCCCCATGGAGTCTAGATATGACAATAGCCATATAAAATCAGAGAACTTGTATAAGATATTTTATACTTTAATCCCTAATTAAACAAATCTCTCAAAAATGTGGATTTAGGCGATCTGTCCATTTCAATGAGGGGGGTGTTAAAGTCCCCCAGTATTATTGTATTGTTGTCGATGTGTTTCTTTGCTTTTGTTATTAATTGCCTTTTATAATTGGCTGCTCCCATGTTAGGGGCATAGATTTACAATTGTTAGATCTTCTTGTTGGATAGACCCTTTAAGTAGGATATAGTGTCCTTCCTCATCTCTTATTACAGTCTTTGGTTTAAAATCTAATTTGTCTGATATAAGGCTTGCCACCCCAGCTTTCTTTTGGTGTCCATTAGCATGGTAAATGGTTTTCCACCCCCTCACTTTCAATCTGGGGCTGTCTTTGGGTCTAAAAAGAGTCTCTTGCAGACAGCATACCGATGGGTCTTGTTTTTTAATCCAATCTGATAGCCTGTGTCTTTTGATTGGGGCATTTAGCCCATTTACTTTCAGGGTAACTACTGAAAGATAGGAATTTAGTGCCATTGTATTGCCTGTAAGGTGACTGTTACTGTATATTGTCTGTGTTCCTTTCTGGTCTATGTTGCTTTTAGGCTCTCTGTTTGCTTAGAGGACCCCTTTCAAGATTTCTTGTAGGGCTGGTTTCGTGTTTGCAAATTCCTTTAGTTTTTGTTTGTCCTGGAAGCTTTTTATCTCTCCTTCTATTTTCAAGGACAGCCTAGGTGGATATAGTATTCTTGGCTGCATATTTTTCTCATTTAGTGCTCTGAATATATCCTGCCAGTCCCCAAAGGCAAGGGAAGCAAGGGCAAAAATGAACTATTGGGACTTCATCAAGATAAAAAGCTTTTGCAAAGCAAAGGAAACAGTCAACAAAACCAAAAGACAACCAACAGAATGGGAGAAGATATTTGCAAATGACATATCAGATAAAGAGCTAGTATCCAAAATCTATAAAGAACTTATCAAACTCAACACCCAGAGAACAAAGAATCCAATCAAGAAATGGGCAGAAGACATGAACAGATATTTTTCCAAAGAAGACATCCAAACGGGCAACAGACACATGAAAAAGTGCTCAATATCACTCTGCATCAGGGAAATCCAAATCAAAACCTCAATGAGATATCACCTCACACCAGTCAGAATGTCTAAAATTAACAAGTCAGGAAACGACAGATGTTGGCAGGGATGTGGAGAAAGGGGAACCCTCCTACACTGTTGGTGGGAATGCAAGCTGGTGCAGCCACTCTGGAAAACAGTATGGAGATTCCTCAAAAAGTTGAAAATAGAGCTACCCTATGATCCAGCAATTGCACTACTGGGTATTTACCCCAAAGATACAAAAGTAGGGATCTGAAAGGGTACGTGCACCCCGATGTTTATAGCAGCAATGTCCACAATAGCCAAACTGTGGAAAGAGCCAAGATGTCCATCGACAGATGAATGGATAAAGAAGAGGTGGTATATATATACAATGGAATATTATGCAGCCATCAAAAGGAATGAGATCTTGCTATTTGCAACGACGTGGATGGAACTGGAGGGTATTATGTTGAGCGAAATAAGTCAAACAGAGAAAGACATGTATCATATGACCTCACTGATATGAGGAATTCTTAATCTCAGGGAACAAACTGAGGGTTGCTGGAGTGGGGGGTGGGGTGGGAGGGATAGGGTGACTGGGTGATAGACACTGGGGAGGGTATGTGCTCTGGTAAGCGCTGTGAATTGTGCAAGACTGTTGAATCTCAGATCTGTACCTCTGAAACAAATAATGCAATATATGTTAAGAAAAAAAAAAGAAGAAGATAGCAGGAGGGGAAGAATGAAGGGGGGGAAATCAGAGGGGTAGACGAACCATGAGAGACGATGGACTCTGAAAAACAAACAGGGTTCTAGAGGGGAGGGGGGTGGGAGGATGGGTTAGCCTGGTGGTGGGTATTGAGGAGGGCACATTCTGCACGGAGCACTGGGTGCTATGCACAAACAATGAATCATGGAACACTACATCTAAAACTAATGATGTAATGTATGGGGATTAACATAACAATAAAAAAATTTTTTAAAAATGTGGATTTAGTGTTATATTTGTACTCTAAGAAGCATAAAGTAATTGTCAATAAAACAATTCATAAGTAGGATTTTGACTAAAGAAGAGAAGAAAGAGTAGGATAAGGAGGATATAAAAGAGAAGAAAAAGGAGGAACACAAGAGGAGCATCTTCCCACACCAGGAATATTCTCAGCTGGATATAGGTTCAGCCATCTATTTAATTCCTCAAAGTTATAATAAGCCTTGATGCTTACTATGACTAACTGGTGGTACTTGGAAAACATCCTGAATCCAAAGAGCTGTCAATTACATTATTGGGGCTGTGTTTCCAAGGATGAAGAGCAGGCAAAATAGTATTATAGACTTTCAACAATAAGTATGTAAGAAAAAATAATTTCCATCACTACTTAGAAAATGTATCCAGTATACATAATCTACTCCCCCATCACTCTGTTCCACGAACATCATGAATGTTTCCAATTCAGTCCCATCAGAAAAAGTACAGTATTTCACTAATACCATTAAAAGACAGCTCTCTCGATCACTTATTTACACTTCTATGCATTTGTTAGATATATTTGTTTTGGCATCCATCACGCTCTTTCCAAGAATGTCCAATGAATACTGATTGATTAATCATGAAATTATCTTATCAAAAGCACCAATCGTGTTCTTAGTATGTTTCTAAATCACATGTTAAAAAACACAGTTTGACCCATCTGTTAGTAATTTAAAATAGGTTCAATGTCTTTTCTAACTACCTACTGAATGGTGAAGTAGCTTCTTCCAGTCTGCTAGCCTGTGCACAGACAGTTCAGGGAAAATAGAAATTAATGCTACAGCAACATCTGTGCAGAGGTGTCAACACAGAATTAATCCATTAAAAAATAAGCATAACTTCATGCTATTACATCTTTAAATTATATGTTGCTATTCAGGGATACAAAATGCTATGTGAGCTAAAGCAAAAAGTAAAGACGAGTCCTCAAAACCTTTGGGATAAAAATCAGTTGGTGGATCAAGGGATGAGGGATGAAAAACCTAATGTGGGACACACCGCTATTGACTCCGATCTCAATAATGACATGTATTCTGTCCTCATTCCAACTGTCTATGAGTAAGACCTAGCATTAAAAATGAATAGCCCAGAGAAAATTGCCTCAACAATTCTACCTTCGACAAGTTTTTCTCAATTTCCTCTCTAAAATGAAACAGACAAAAGCAGGTAACAACCACCTTTCTTATTTCTTAGTGAGGTATGCATGAGCTTGTCTCCTTAAGATGATGAAGTCATGAGAAGTAATTACTTGCCAATCACATTCTTCTTTTCCCAAGTAAAGAAGAAACGATGGCTTCAATCTTGATTCACATCACACTTCCCCAGGAAAGGTCCCCTTAGATGGGGTCATTCCATTTCATGGAATAGAAACATATTCAGACTAGTTCAAATTAAAAATAGGTACTTATTGGAAGAACTCAGAGAACAGAATAGAAATATAGGCAGGAAGAAGAGCTTGTTCTTGGAGAGGGAAGAGGTGAAGAAGTGTTGCCCTCTCCTTTTTCAGGGATACAGATTTGCTGGTCCCTGCCTCACCCTGTGAGTTTCTGCTTTACTACTCTTGATCTGCTCATCTGCCCTACACTAACCTCCAACTCTCTCTCTGCTCTTGCTGCTTTGATGACACATTACATAACCCTCTACTGAAAAACATCCATTTCCCCCCTTCTCACAGCCCCTATCAGAGTTTGTTCTGAGACAGTCATTCTCAGCCACGGAGTTCTAAGTTGGGTAGGATTGACCCTCTCCCTCTACTCCAGGCACAAACTTTGAATTGCTTGAAATGACTGTTGATAGGTTAAACCACTGCTCTGAAAAAATTTAGCTAACCTGTTAAAAGAGTCCAGTAGATACACAGGTCATGGAGTAATGTAGTCAGGTGAGCTCAGGCTCATGAGAGGTACATGCTCTATCTCAAAGTCCCCAAATGAAGCAACACTTATCAGCCTGTATTCCAAAGAGGAATACCACCACAAATACAAATTAATGCATACTTTTCCTTCTTTCTGGAAAATGTGGACAATACTTGCTGCATAGAATACCTTATGCATGGTATGATCTGTATATGAGCCTTGGTACTGATGTGTATTGCTTCTATAATCTGTAGCAAACCATTAAAACTCTAGGTATCTATGTACATGTATGTAGAGAGGGATATATCCTCCCTTCTCTAAAATGGTTTCTTAACACCATACAAGATTGTTGTTGGGACTACAAGAGGTAACAAAGACAAAATATCTTAAGACAGAGCACTCAGCATATGTCATTCCTGTTCTCAAGCCACAGCTCAAAGTCCTTACAAACTTCTCCATGCTCTCTCCTCTTACAAAACAAGCCATTTAAATCTCTCACCTTATGCCAGACCTATTCAATTATGGATTTCCCTGCAAATCCCCCTACATACCAAGAAACTCTTGGCAAAAATCTTTTCTGATAAAGGTAAAGGGTCAGTGATGTGGCAACGGCTGGGTTGGCCTTGAAGTGAGAACATGACTGAAATGGCAGAAGAATATGGAAAACACTTACCTTTGCTATCCTTCCCATTCATCATCTCAGAAAATATACTTGTCTCATTTTCAATAAAATGCATTTATGCATATATACACATATATAAATGCATATGTATATACAGTCATCATAAGCACATAAGGTGATTCTGTCTCTCTCTGTCTCTGTTTCACACACACACACACATACACACATATACACGCACACACCCCTCTCCCACCTTCAGCAATGAAGATCATCTAGTATTCATACATCTCTCTGTGTCAGAGGTCTCCAACTAAATTTGACCTGTATACTGAATCTGGTCACCAAATGTGTTTTATCTGGCCTGAATATGTTTGGGCCACACAGTGTTTTAAATGTATGTGAATTACCTATTCATTTAAAACTTTAGATAATGTCGCATGAACATCCATATACCTACTATGGAAAGTTTGGTCGATCCATAACCATTGAGACAGCATCTCCATGTGGCAACCTGTCCCCCTTGGATGGAGCTCAGGTTCTCCATTTTACTAAAGACTGTACTACTCACTATTCTATTCCTGACCACGAGGTTGTGTTACTTACTACTTACCATATTACACCTGGCTTGCTTTCTCATTCACTTTGCTTTCATGGCCCTTATTTCATTTTGTGCACTCTGGACTATACTTTTATATCCATTTCAGTGTTTTTTTCAGATTTTAGATTTCCAAGGGGAAAGGAGCACATCAGTTTGACTTGCTTTTTATACTGTTTAAAAGTGTCATATTCAAATGGAGATGTCCACTAAATGTGTGACATTAATGACGGCAATGATACAAGCACGAGATGATTTGTTCTTGTGTACAGCTGAAACAGCTAAAGCATCCTCTTAGCTGAAAAGGCCCGTTCTGACAACCCTTGATTATTCATGATCTACTTCTCCAGTTTATGAATCATTCAGGTAGCTTTGTTTCTCTTCATTTTTCCCACTGTCAGATTGCCTCTGAGTATCTCCTCCAGTGCAAAAGCATGAGTAGAAAGATGAAGGAATCCCTTGATTAAACTATCAATGAGGGATAGAGACAGAAGCAATGATTTAAAAAGAGAACAAAGATTTAAGACTTAACTTTGTTCTCTCTATTCCTCTGTTTGTCAGATGGTCTAAAATTGTATAAACGACATTGTCAATGGCTCATGGTTGTCCTGGGACCTTTCTGTAAGCTGGTATCAGGCTGACTTCTAATTACCAGTAGCTGACCTTTGGAAGGATGGAAAGATGAGTGCTACTCCATGGCAGGCCAGAAGTGCCAAGAAGTTAATACCGCCAGGAGCAGGGCAGTCTTCAACCAATGTCTTGAGACTTGGTAATGGCAATTACCTCCTCACCCTTCAGTTGTGTGTTTTGTGTTATTTCCCAGAGTCTGCCCTCTGGGTCATGCTCCAGGCACCCACTGTAATGCTGGTTGAATAGTTCACCTTTCCTGGCTGCCTTCCCTTCCCTGCATCACTCCCCCACTCCCTCCAGGTTTTTCCTACACTTTCCATGTAAATGTCTTCCTCTCAACCCTGTTCAATTCCAGATGTGATGCTGAAAGAACCCTCAATAATGCATATGTGCATTAGCAATAGCTAAATGACCCAGAAACAAACAATTAAATTGGGTCCCGTGATTGTCCCAGAACCAAAATGACACTTTGAGAAGCTCCTTCAGATCAGTTACAGCCTTCTGTCAACAAAAGTTTTGCCAGAGATCAACTTTTATATGTCATTCAGTGATTTAAGTACGGTATTGGTAACTTGAGATAAAAGATTATTGTGAAATAAAGATAGTTTAGTCAAGTTGTTTTTTTTTTAATCTTGGTTGATCTAACATGCCTTTTTATTGCTATATCAATCAACTAAATGATTTTTTCCAAGTCGGAAATAAAATTATATATTGGTGTGTTGGGCAAGAGAGACAATGAGGATAAAATTTTAATTCGTTTTCATGAATGTGACTTTATAGCTTATGTGACTGCTGAAGAGGACTCTGTAATTTCCATTATGGTACAGTGACTAATGGAGAAGGCAGAGGCCAAGTCAGAAATCTTGTTTTAGGGCCAGACAAGCTTCTGAAAACTGTGAAAACCCAACAGTTGCAGTTTGGCATTCAAAGTTTATGAATGCCAAACTACTCTTGACAAATTACTGAGTTCCAAACTACTCTTGGCAAATTTAATTTGGCCTTGGGGCAGTGGCGAAGAAATAAGAGATTTTTAAGGAAAGAAGTGAGGCAGAAGAAAAATTAATGGGATGAAAGAATTGGCTATGAGAAGAGAATGCAAACAATAAGGCTAAGTAGAATTCGTGATACTCACTGCCTTATAAATGAACACCAAATCAAAGGGCTTACAAACAGAGGCGCTGCACTCGATCTGCCACCTCTTCCAGCTCCTCAGATGTTGGGGATCACCTAGCTACCATTTAGCATTTTGCTACTCTGGAGCCAGAGACATAAGAACAGAAGTCAGGAGGGAAGAGGCCCATCTCTCCACTGCACACGCAGCACGTGGAGTAACCTCCAACAACACAAAGGTAACCGAAGATAGACTTTTTTGCAAATATATCATTTAACCAACCCATTTTCTCAAGATCGTGGATGACCTTCAGATTTTAATTTCTTACTCTCATCATCATAGAAGCTTATTAGTCATGTGACCAAAGCATTTTTTTTTAACTTACCACCTTAGTAACAGTTATGTTAGAATCATTTTTGTGTGTGTCCTCTCTGACTAAATGGTAAGCAATCTGAGATATGGGATCCTATCTAGCTCAATTTTGCATCACCAGAACACCGCATTTGGCCCATAATAACTGCTCCAAACAAATCTCTTGAGTTAAAATGCTAAATTATGTTCCAAGTACTTTCTGATAGCATTAAAAGGATAGCCTCTCTATTCAATCTCATATTTGTTCAGGCTTTTTAACATATAACCATCTTTATTTTTTATTCTTTCCTTTTTTTTTTTTTTGGTATGAAACTGTGCCAACAGAGAAGATGTGACAGTTTTGATGTGTTTCTCACATCTGATTCTCGTGATTTACTTGCTGATTTCTGTTACGAAAAATCACCTCATCTGTCATGTTATGCATTGTTTCACTTCTGAATATTTTACTTTTAAGGGAATTTTAATTTGTGAAAATGCTCAATGCTCAGAAAAAATGCCATTGCCTGGGCACTTGTGGCATGTCCTAATCAGTATCTCCATCTCAAACACGGTATTAGAGGGGGGAAAGCAAACTGCAAATACTTCCCTAGTTCCTCAATTTAGTACATTTAACGTGGAAGGCTGTTGCGAACTTGTCCACTGTTACAGAAAATGTTCTATGAAATAAGGCCATTTCCCCCCCCAATGTTTTGCAAAGCACCTCCATCACAAGTAATTAGTGTCAACAACAATGTTGCTCACCCCACGTTCCGGCACAGACCATCTGCTGACTGTCCTGTAATGCCCTCAGACAGTCTCAGGTTCATCTGTTCCCTGCCTGGCATTACCCCCCTATAGCTCTGTCCATCTGCCATCTTCATCACTCTGACCTTTTAAAGTCCTGTCAATTTTTTGGCTCTCTCCCACCCTTGCTCAGGCATCTTGATCACCTTGGGTTGACACAATGATCTACTCTGCCAACTTGTCTTACTAACTCGGGGCTCTCGGCCTACTGACCAATACATCTGACTCTCACATCACAGAATACTAAAATGAGCACATTTTATGAGAACACCACCCAGGCTGGACATTAGTAGATGGAACAATTGGTGAGGAACCTGGAGCTTGGGTTCCATTCTTGGCTCTGTCGTTAACAAGATGAATAAAACTCAGACAAGTCATTGATTTCCCTCTTGACTTCAGTCACCTCAATGCTAGAATGAGGGGATTATACTATGTTATCTCTAAAGAATATTTTTATTCAGTGTTTTAAAGTCATCCTCACTTTAGGTTAGTCAATACAATGAGGACTATTTAAAAAAAAAAAAAAAAAAAGGAAGGAAGCAGGAGATGTCTCTAATAGGACACATGCACAAAAAATGAAGAGAGAAAGCATCACGTTAAGAATCAACACATGAGAGACTACCAGAAGTCACTTTGACCCTAGTACCTGCCACAACCAGATCCCTCCCAAAACGCCTGAATTCCATTCTACACCCAGTACTTAGAGTAATCTGGATTAAATGTAAATCAGATCATATCACTGCCCCTTCTCCCTCTTACTGCCTCCCCCCTCCCCCCGCCCGTAGCTTCCTATTGCATTTAGAATAAATACCAACTGTCTTACCATGGGTCCCAGCCTCTCTGACCTCATCTTGGATCACTCTGTCTCTTCCAACGTTATGGACACACTGGCCTTGTTTTGGTCTTCCAAATACACCATGATCATGCCCACTACTTCTGGCAATTGCCGCATGCTCTGCTTGGAATGCCTGCCTAGCAAATAAACCTTCACGTGACTGGCTCCCTGTGAGACTCCAGTCTCAGCTGAAATGAACTTCTCTTCATGGAGGCTTTCTCCTGATCACCCTATCTATATTAACCATGTCGTCCTGCATCACCAATCATTCCTACTGCAATACCCTGCCTTTTTTTTTTTTTTTAAGATTTTATTTATTTGACAGAGAGAGAGAGACAGCAAGAGAGGGAACACAAGCAGGGGGAGTGGGAGAGGGAGAAGCAGGCTTCCCGCAGAGTAGGGAGCCTGATGCGGGGCTCGATCCCAGGACCCCGGGATCATGACCTGAGCCGAAGGCAGATGCTTAACGACTGAGCCACCCAGGCGCCACTGCAATACCCTGCTTTGATTTCTATCACTGCCTTCTGTCTAAATTTACCTTATTTATCATTTCTCTTCCCCACTCAAATGTAAACTTCAGGGGAACAATGGCATTGCTTTTCCTCTTCACACCTGTGTCCCCATCAACTAGAACAATGCTCAAAATGACAAATTCTTGTTCAATGGGTAAATGAGAGAAGGGAGAGTTATCAGGGTGGTGAAACCTTCTTGGAGATTTTAAATGACAGGCCTGATTTTTCACTGAGCAACAGTGAAACAGATTTTGAATGGAAAACAGACAGTGCGGTATCCTTGCTGCCAAATCAACCAGAGAGAGAGAGTTGAAAAACTATAAAAAGCAGTCCGAGATGGCTTACTCCTTTCTCTGGCCAAAGTGTGACCTCTCTTACTTGGGAAGACTGGCTTCCACCAACATGTGAGAAAAAAATTCACATGCCCAGAGTTGGAAATCCATGAAAGGCTTCTTAAGGTTATAGACAAGTTTCTTTGGGAAGGGGAAATATTTTCTGAGGATAAGGACAAAGTTCTCCCCCCTGCAGTCACCCCAAGGACAGTCTTCAGTGGAAGCTCCTCACATACGGAACCAGTATACTTACACATCAGTGGAGGCCAGTCTTCCCAAGTAAGATCATCTGAGGTCACACTCTGGGCAGAGAAAGGATTAAACAATCTCAAGCTACTTTTTTTGTCGTTGTTAAGATCTATTTATTTATTTACTTATTTGAGAAATAGAAAGAGAGAGAGAGCAGGAGCGGGAGGGGCAGAGGGAGAGAGAAACTTAAACAGACTCCATGCTCAGCATGAAGCCCAACGTAAGGCTCGATCTCATGACCCTGAGATCATGACCAAGAGTCAGACGCTTAACCGAGTCACCCAAGCATCCCTTAAACTACTTTTTTTTAATACATTTTTTAAATTTTTATTTATTTTTTTATTATGTTATGTTAATCACCATACATTACATCATTAGTTTTTGATGTAGTGTTCCATGATTCATTGTTTGCGTATAACACCCAGTGCTCCATTCAATACGTGCCCTCTTTAATACCCATCACCAGGCTAACCCATCCCTCCACCCCCCTCCCCTCTAGAACCCTCAGTTTGTTTCTCAGAGTCCATAGTCTCTCAAGGTTCGTCTCCCCCTCCAAATTCCCCCCCTTCATTTTTCCCTTCCTACTATCTTCTTCTTTTTTTTTTTTTTTAACATATAATGTATTATTTGTTTCAGAGGTACAGGTCTGTGATTCAACAGTCTTACACAATTCACAGCGCTCACCATAGCACATACCCTCCCCAATGTCCATCACCCAGCCACCCCATCCCTCCCACCCCCCACCACTCCAGCAACCCTCAGTTTGTTTCCTGAGATTAAGAATTCCTCATATAAGTGAGATCATATGATACATGTCTTTCTCTGACTGACTTATTTCGCTCAGCATAATACCCTCCAGTTCCATCCACGTCATTGCAATGGCAAGATTTCATTCCTTTTGATGGATTCATAATATGCCATTGTATATATATACCACATCTTCTTTACCCATTCATCTGTCGATGGACATCTTGGCTCTTTCCATAATTTGGCTATTGTGGACATCGGTGTTATAAAGTACTTTTTAAAGAAGCTTCTCACCTTACTCTGGCAGCTTTGGAAGCAAATACAGATTAGGTATTGTTTCTTCCACTGCCCCCCGGCCATTTTCTCACATAATAGAAGACTTGCAAATCAGATTGCAGACAAATTAGAAGACTTGCACAATTCGGACTGCAATACCTGAGCTCATATTTAGCATTCCTACCCCACCTCAGAGGCCAGGGATACCCAAATCCTACCAAAACATCCTAGCCCAACTCGCTTTCCTTAAAATAAAGCCTTAGGCAATTCTGTAGAGATCTCAAGTACATTAGTGGTTGCCTGGAACTGGAGGCAAAGGGAATTAACTACAAAAGGGCACCAAGGATCTCACTGGGGTGGTGGATATGTTCCAAAACTATATTTGCGTGGTGATTGAACAATCAGTGAATTTACACAAATTATTAAATTGTATACTTAAAAAGGGTGAATTAGAGGGAATGTAAAGTACATCTCAAGAGAGTTTGTTGTGTTTTGTTTTAAAGGAAGTTTTTCAAATTAAGCAGCTGGGTTCCATTTCATTTCAAGAAGAACATTTCTATGCCATGTAAAAATGAAGATCTCTCTAGAGGGGAGGGGGTTGGGGGGATGGGTTAGCCTGGTGATGGGTATTAAAGGGGGCATGTATTGAATGGAGCACTGGGTGTTATACACAAACAATGAATCATGGATCACTACATCAAAAACTAATGATGTAATGTATGGTGAATAACATAATAATAAAAAAAAAAAAGTTCTCTGTTCTTCTCTCAATTCAATGTAAGGATCTGCGGAAGTCTTCACTTGATAGTACTGCCAGAGGTTCCCAGAAGAGGTGGTTCCCACTCCAAAGGTCATGTGTCATTTCTTCTTCAATCCTTCTTGGCAAATATAAAGCAACCAGATGTAAAAACTTTAGCACATATCCTCACTTGACCAAATACAAAAGGACACAATGAGTAGATGATAGCCAATGTTGAGAGAATGATTCAAATCAAGTTAAAATGGCACCAGTCTGGAGTTAAAGTCAGAAGCCTATGTTGTGAGGTAAAAAGGCTGGTGGGAATGACGGGCTTCCAGGCCTTTCTCAGCCTCTCAACTTGATGCTTCCAGTCTCCACAGTGGCCTCATCCCTATCTTCAGGTAGTGAAAAGGCAGACATTATTTCTCACCTTTAGTCCAGCCTCACATGTCTGATGTCCATCTTGCCTGTGTTGCTCCAATTCCATTTATGACTAACTTTTGGTTCTGTTTTTACATTTTTAAAATGACCCATTCACTAAATCAATGAATAGCCCCAGTGGTTCTCCACCATGGAACTTCCATAGGTGTAGCATACTTTCCCTAAAAAGGACATGCCAATCTTTGATTCCAGAGCAGTCAGTCATCTGCCCTGGCTAAATGACTTCGCAAAATCAAAAGAAGGACTCTCTTTTGTTTGCTCTCTGGCATATATTCTGAATGTCAGATGGGACAGATCTATATATGGAACATACTGAAATGTTTCTTGAACTACTGTGAATCTAACTGTTTCCATCTGAGACATGGAGGGATGGATGACTATCTTTCTGGATTGCTGGCAGGTAGTGACATAACACCATGGAGCTGTAACAAAGTAGGTGCTGAATTTAGAGGGCTAAATAACTTAAGAATCAACACTTTTACTGCCACCAGCATCTCTGAATCCTGGACTGGCACCAAGTTACTCCAAATAACCACTAGACAAATCTTTAGTGTGTTGAAAGAGCATTGGTCCTGTTTCCAAAATTGTAAGCTGTCCTTACAGTCATAGTTTCTTAGCAGTGGGAGCTGACAAGATGACAGAAATAAACTTTCTGGGATGATGTTTACAAAGGTACACTTGCTTCTATTGGCAGGAATGGTTACCTATGCTTTGATTCATATTCTTAAATAATGTACGCTTATTTGACTGAAAAAATCATGGCAACACCAGTGTTGTTTGACATTTCCCTAAGAAACCCAAGAGAAGCCTTCCAACTATCTCTACATTTTGAAACCTGTTATTTGCTTCTACATACCTGCTCATTTTACATCCTTTAGAGCTAAACCATTCTACACAATGAGATGAGCAGAGAGGATCTATGAAAATGGAAGAACACGAAGCTCACAGAACTTACTGTCCACTTGATAATTCATCACAGACTTTCTGATTGGTGTTTCTAGAATGATTTCTCTTTTAAAAAAAATCTTACCTTCTAGGCTTTCATGTCATATTTTCCTATCTAAGGGGTACTACCTTAAAGGAAGAAACTATGCTTACACTTTGCATCTTAAAAAAACTTTAGAACTTGCATTATCAGTGCCCAATTAACCCTCGTTGACTTAAAGGGTTTGGATCATCCAGAGACTTCTCACTCAACATGGCTGTGTTATATACTAAGCACATTCATTAAGCCCAGGTCAGCAGATGGCAAGTTCCTGAAAGAAGGGACTTAACACATTCTACTCAGCACATCATATATATCATGGGATTTCTTCACTCTAACACAGCATACTTCTCATTTCTCTGCCAGAGTTTTTAAACAAACAGGTCACACTGTGTTACAGTTAGTTGTTTGTGTGTCTATCTCCCTAACTAGATTGTGAGTTCCTTGCGAACAAAATAGAGTCACATACATCCTGGTATCCCCAAACCTCACCCAGGGCCTCCTCCATAGTGGCTGTCGAGAGCTCTGTCAGAGCTAGGCATTGTTCTTGCTGCCGTGGAGCTCACTGGCCAGTAGGAAAGAGAGTTAGATAAACCAATGATTACAAGGTGTCACCGTAAGTGCTATAACATAGGTAGCCTGGAACTTGCGTGGGCAAAGAAGGCCTCTACTCAGATTGGAGAAGTGAGGCCAGGTTTCCCAGATAAGTGATAATGAAGAAGACACATGTTGAGTGAACAAATAGAAGGCACTCACTCTAGACTTACGAATTGGATCAGCATGAAGACATGGCATTGGTGATAATAATAGAGAACCCAAGGCTCTGCAAACAATAGCGCAGGGGGAGTAAGAACATGCAATGCCTAAGAGTTCCCCAGAGAAAAGGACACAGAGCTACCCTCAAAAGAGAAATGGCTAGACTCAAATTAAGCTAAAAAGCAGAGTCAATAATGAAGCAAGAAGAAAAAACACTCCCGCAAATTATTTAAATTATCAGATACCCAAGACAGAAGATCAGATATCTAAGGTGGAAGGTTGATTCTCACAGCTACATACGTAAACACCACAGAGCCCAGATCAACATGCAGCCTGCCTTCTTCTTGCCCAACACTTGACTCTTTTTCATCTTCTCAGCATTCTGTACTGGCTGGATAAAACCAGAATCCTCATCCCACACTTGACATCATTTTCAAGGTTAAGGTCACCGAGAGAATCTTCTTGTCCTGTGTAGCTATAGCACTGACCACTACATATTCTCTCTTGTTTGCAGACTGGCACATTGCTCTGGTTTTTGTTTAGAACTGAGGTGCACCGCTGTTTTTAAACTACATTACAACTGCTTGGCAATTCTCCCACAGGAAAAAATTTTGCCAACTCCCTAGGTCAAGTGTCTGGAAATCATTCGACAAGGTATGCTACACAGAAAAGTCTTTAAACATCAATAATTTGTATTTATATAGACTTTTTTACTGTAACAGAGATAGAAAATAAAATCTTCTAAGTTTATTTTTCAGTTTAGCATTAACTTATTGCATATACAAATTCTCATTTGGGGGTTACCAGAAAAAACTGACACTTTAAGTTTTAACATAATTATTTTGGAGGAAGATTCTATGCATTTCATAGAAAAAGAGGTCAAATATATGCAATAGCTCTTTTTTTTTTCCTAATTAAAGAAGACATTTTACCATCTAAACTAAGCATGTATTCTCAATAGGAAGATAATATTTTTTAAAGTAACAATATTTAATTGCATTCCCTCATGTCTAATAAGAAGAGAATTCATTTATTCATTTTCCCCTTGTTTTGAGTATACCAAGTTCAAAAGTGTACAACTATCTTTCATGGAGCCAACTACGATGACAGAGGAGTACATATTATTTGACATAATTGCTCATCTTAGAAAAGTTTAAGAAATATTTTAAGGGTGGCTGGGTGGCTCAGTCGGTTAAGCGACTGCCTTCGGCTAAGGTCATGATCCTGGAGTCCAAGGATCGAGTCCCACGTCGGGCTCCCTGCTCCGCAGGGAGTCTGCTTCTCCCTCTGACCCTTCCCCATCTCATGCTCTCTCATTCTCTCTCAAATAAATAAATAAAATCTTTAAAAAAAAAAGATGTATAAATTCAGTTATTTGGATCAACCAAACAAAACATACACATTGCACAACAATCTGATTAACTGCTCAGTAATTAACATTTTTAATCTCCAACATCAAATAAACTGGTATGCTGTATATTCAGAGGTAGCCTAGAAATACAATCTTTTAAATCTCAAAGGTACATACTCCATTTATTAACCAGTTACCTCTCCGCCCAAGCCGATCTCTTCTGCACTCTTCTTTATGATCCTGGGCTTGAAGTTTGCAAACTATATACATTTCTCAGATTCCCTTGACAGCTGCCTTCTGGTTAGCTTCTGCTGCTGGGAGGCACTGATGTAAGATGAGAGAGATGGGAAGAAGAGAAGAGGGAGGATAAGACCCTCTCTCTTTCCAACTCCTATCACTATTCTTCCAGTGGCAGCCAAGAGCTCTAATCTCCCCTCCCCATGGCATCTGAGCTGCAGCCCCAAGGCAAACCCGCAGGATGAGGACCGGCCTTGAAAGACCCTCCCAAAGGCCCTAGTCTTCCAGCGGAGCCTCTCAGAGTAACCACTCCTGGGCCAGGCCAGGCCTCAGGCTCCTAGGTTCTCATAGCACCATCTCCTCCTTCAGTTACCCAGCCTGAGGAGTGACAGCCACTTTCTACAATTACCAATTTCTGGGTTATTTCTTTGACTACTTGATACTCTCTCAGTTTCTGGATACCTATATTAAATCCATTCTGTTTTATTTTTTTAAGATTTTATTTGAGAGTGCAAGCAAGTGAGCATGAGCAGGAGGGAGGGGCAGAGAGAGAGGGAGAAACAGACTCCTTGCTGAGCAGGGAGCCCCAAGTGGGGCTCGATACAAGACCCTGAGATCATGACCTGAGCTGAAGGCAGACGCTTAACTGACTTAGCCACCCAGGTGCCCCAAATCCATTCTGTTTTAAAAGCCTGCAGTATTCTCTACTTCTTGAATGAAGCCTGATTAACATACTATATATATTTTTTATTGAAGTATAATTAACATATAGTACAGTATAATGATTCAACAATTCTTTACATTTTTAGTGCCCATCAAGATAAGGTACTCTTGATGCCATTTATTTATTTCACTCATCCTCTCACCCACCTCCCCTCTGGTAACCACCAGTTTGTTCTCTGTATTTAAGAGCCTGGGGTTTTTTTCTTTTTTTGTTAATTTGTTTTGTTTCTTAAATTCCACATATGAGTGAAATTATATATTTGTCTTTCTCTGACTGACTTACTTCACTTAGCATTATACCCTCTAGGTCCATTCATGTTGTTACAAACAGCAAAATCTCATTCTTTTTATGCCTGAGTAACATTACACTGTGTATATATATCTTCCTTATCTATTCATCTTCCTTATCTATTCATCTATAGGGGGAGCACTTGGGTTCCTTCCATATCTTGGCTATTATAAACAATACTGCTATAAACATAAGGGTACATGTATCTTTTTGAATTAGGTCTTTATTTGCTTTGGATAAATACCCAGTAGTGAAATTACTGGATCATATGGTAATTCTATTTTTAATTTTTTGAGGAACTTCCACCTGTTTTCCAATGTGGGAGCACCAGTTTGCCTTCCCATCAACCATGCACGAGAGCTCCTTTTCCTCCACATCCTTGCCAACACTTGGTATTTCCTATGTTATTTTTTATTATTATTTTAGCCATTCTGATCGGTATAAAATGATAGCTCATTGTGGTTTTAATTTGCATTTCCCTGTTGATGAGTGATGTTGAGCATCTTTTAATGCGTCTGTTGGCCATCTGGATGTCTTCTTTGGAAAAATGTCTATTTAGGTCCTTTGCCCATTTCTAATCATATTCTTTGTTTGTTTGGTGTTGAATTGTAGGAATTCTTTATATATTTTGGATATTAAGCCCTTATCAGATATATCATTTGCAAATATCTTCTCCCATTCAGTAGGTTGCCTTTGTGTTTTGTTCATGGTTTTCTTCGCTGTAGGAAAGCTTTTTATTTTGGTGTAGTCCCAATAGTTTAATTTTGCTTTTGTTTCCCTTGCCTGAGGAGACATATCTAGAAAAATGTTTATAAGGCTGATGTCAAAGAAATTACTGCCTATGTTTTCTTCTAGAGTTTTATGGTTTTGGGTCTCACATGTAGGTCTTTAATCCATTTTAATTTATTTTTGTGTATGGTGTAAGAAAGTGGTCCAGTTTCTGGTTCAAAATCATATTAGCCATAAGACCTGGGCGAATTTGAAAAAAATATATATAACCTCTAAGCCTCTGTTCACTCATATATAAATTAAATATAATAGTAATATCTATTTAAGACATTATTTTGTATTTTGGTGAGGCTAAAGGAAATGAAGCAGGCTAATCCTTGAACATAGTTTCTGGTATGTGATAAGTACTCAATAGATGTTTACATTATTATTATAATTATTAGTATTAACCAAATGCAACATTCTACCCATGTTGCTAGGTGACTATGCATACTTCCAAAACACACCTATAAAAACCATATAATCAAATAAACCATAACTCTACAACTATGATATTCTACATAACTTCTGTACAAAGGCATCACGGAAAGAGAATGGTCTACATTAATTCTCTTATATCTTAAAGATATCAACTACAAAATCTCCATTTAAAATGAACTTCAAAAATAAAATTAAATAAACTTCAGTATTTCAAGTTCCTTAATCAGTAACTTTTACCTAAAAGAGTTATGTTCTCCTTTTTACATATATCTTAATATAAATGGTAACATATGAAACTTTTTATAAAGTAAAATAATACATTTTGGCACAAACCATGTTAAGCATTTTGATCATATGAATACTAAAATATTATGGGCATAACAATAACAATGCAAGGAGTAAGTAAATGTCAATAGCAGGATGAAAATAAATGTCAGAAGCTCAGGTGAACATTCATTAAATTCATATAAAACATAGAAAAACCATAATCTGAATCATCATTACTTAATCACTGCCATTTAGTCTAACTTTCATTAAAGTATAAAGTCCTTTTGAAATATGTGGTTATACAAAGCATTATCTCATGATATTTTAAAATACTGCTTCCCTAAGCCATACAAATCTTTGAGGAGTAAAATACTTGCTTTCATCCAAACCCTACATGTTAACATATACTCTCTAGGATGCCAGAGTTCAAAAATATTACCCTAAATATTAAAACTCAAGGGTATTACTTTAATGAGCTTAATTATGCAGAACACTGAATGCAAAAGTGTACGAACAAAGGAGCAATTTGAACCAGATGCGTAATTACAATAGCTTGCTACGGATAGCATAGCCGTACAATGTATTTGTCAAGTTTGGCTTTGATCAGAAAAGTAAATTGAAAACACTTTTCTACTGGTACACAAATAGAATGAATATGTTGAAGACTTAGAAATCCATTTTCACAAATAATTTTTGAAAATAATGAATTTTACTTGTTCTGTAGCCACAAATACTGATTTTAAAAAACACTCCATTGTAAGAGGGAAAGTGCAGGATAAATAAAAACAAAGATATTTAGTCTTTAAATTCAATTTATTTGCCAAAATAGAAAGGAAAAGTAGAAACAAAGTCTTCACATTGAAAAGCAAGAGCCATTCAAGAATATGAAAGAACCCAAATGTGAGGGGTATAAAAATAGACAGGAGAGTAATGTCAGTTAAGGAAGCACATAATTCAGAATGGCCAATACAGACAAGACAACCTCTGCTCCTTTGGGAGAATGAGAAGACTGGTTACAATATAAAGGAAGGAAAGAAGAAAGAAAATGATACCCCCAATTATAACCTTTGCACTTCTAATCCTAAAATTTCTTGCCCTGAGGCATGGGGATGGGAGTGTGAGTGACAGGGAAGGCAAGACTACAGATGAGAGAAGATATGAAGGGGAAAGTAAAGGGTGTAAGAGAGTATATAATTATAAGATCAATTCAATATGCACCATAGACATAATAAATGCTTTTTTTAAGATTTTATTTATTTATTTGTCAGAGGGAGAGAGGGAGAGAGAGAGAGAGCACAAGCAGGGGGAGCAGCAGGGAGAGGGAGAGGCAGGCTCCCCACTGAGCAAGGAGCCCGATGCAGGACTTGATCCCAGGACCCTGGGATCATGACCTGAGCCGAAGGCAGACGCTTAACAGACTGAGCCACCCAGGTGCCCCGATATAGTAAATGTTTTTAAATCATTTTTTTTCTTCAGGGGGAAACAATTTCCCTGAATCCAGTCATTCTCAAACTTGTATAGTCACTATATCACTGGAAGTTTTCAAAGTAAACTCATGTCTTTGTAGCTGTTCCCCGCTTCAAAAAAGTTGTGATTCAGTTGGTCTGGGGTGCAGCCCAAGTATTGGGATATTCTAAAATCCCTCCAAGTGGTTCCTATGTGCTGTAACATTTGAGAACCACCATTTTAATCCATTAGTTCTTTCTTCCTAATAATAACCTGCCCCAAACCAAGTTTACTTAATATTTATAAATATGTCCAAAGTATTTTAAATGAAACAAGACTCACCCTTCGTGTTTGTATCAGCAAAGATTTTCAAAAGCCTAAATACATTTCAATAGGGGATTGATTAAATGTTACGGAAAACTGAAGTAGAATGTTACATTGTTACTTAAAATTGTGGTATTAAGTTTAAATACTTACTATTCTATTTTTAAGTAGCATTTTATCAAATACATATACATTGTTTAAAATATCAACACTGAAAGGCATAATGAAGTATTAAAAAAAAAAAACTGTTTTCCCCTTCCTGCTTGTTCACCAGAGTACTGCTTTGAAATTGTTTTTCTTTCTGCTGTTACTGAGCACCAGATTTCTAAATAATATACTTATACTTCTGTGTCTTAATTCATCAACGTTGGATATTCTGTACTAACTTCTAAGGAAGTTAAGGACATAGGTCTCACTACTCCTGAACACTTTTTTTTCTAGTCATTTTTTTTATTATGTTATGTTAATCACCATACATTACATCATTAGTTTTTGATGTAGTGTTCCATGATTCATTGTCTGCGTATAACACCCAGTGCTCCAAGCAGTACATGCCCTCTTTAATACCCATCACCAGGCTAACCCATCTCCCCACCCCCTCCCCTCTAGAACCCTCAATTTGTTTCTCAGAGTCCATAGTCTCTCATGGTTTATCTCCCCCTCTGATATCCCCCCCCTTCATTTTTTCCCTTCCTGCTATCTTCTTCTTCTTCTTCTTTTTTTTTTAACATATAATGTATTATTTGTTTCAGAGGTACAGGTCTGTGATTCAACAGTCTTGCACAATTCACAGCGCTCACCATAGCACATACCCTCCCCAATGTCCATCACCCAGCCACCCCTTCCCTCCCACCCCCCACCACTCCAGCAACCCTGTTTGTTTCCTGAGATTTTTTTCCTGAACACTTCTTATTGCAAATTCAGAAGAAAACTGCTGGGTTCCTATTCAACATTTACCCTTGATCTAATACTTTAAGCCCATCACGGTGGCCCATTTTCCTTGACAGTGATTTGGTTTTAGGTGTGAGCATGTAACTAATCATGCTCATAGACAGTTGGTGGGAAGTCTTCTGCAGAGTTACTGGGGAAGGTTTCCGAGAGCCTAAGAAGAAGATTTCAGCAGAATTTATTCTTTTTGGGCTTTCTCATAACCAAATGTAACGCTTGGAACTTCTGCAGCCATCTTGTTATCTGAGGATAAAGCCAAAACAGGAAGGGAGAACTAAACATTCGATGAGAAGTGGAGCCCAAGCCCAGCCAGCACTGTGGAGTTTCCTATCTCAGACTCCCTTTTATATGAGATACTGAATTTGAATTTTGGTGAAGCCAAAATGAGTTGGCATTCCCTACTACAGTTCAAATATATCTTTAATATCCCTCAGTTCAGTTGTTCCCTTCATCACGCAATATAATTTTGGTTAAACCAATAATTCAGCATCTGTGTTTTATATCTATATAAGTTCTGTTCAGTGATAAACAATAATTACATTTGCTTTTCTATGCAACATTTAATGTTCTTGGAATTTAAAATACACCTCATTTTTCATTTGCTTAGTTTGCTTTGTGCCTATTGTTTTTTATTCCTACACCATATGTGAGACTTTTGAGGCAATTTTTCACATGGTAGAATATATCTAGGGTGACCATGTAATTTAATATCCTTCAACACTTCTGAAAGTGAAAGTATGTGTTATCAATGATACCAGAACCACAGGTATAAATTAAGATTGTACTGAGAAAACCAAGACACACAGTTTTCATAAATACACCTAATAACCTATCAGTGCATTTTTTAATTAAAGGCCTTTCTAACTAAGGTCTCTATGGGTCTTCCTTTCAGCTATAAACTAGACCAGCTGTTTTTTAGGTGAGTTAGCCTAGTTCTATTACTTTCCATTACAGACTTCCTGGACAGTGTCTTTGTCTTACTCCTCCTTGTTTTATATACCCTGGGTCTAACTCTCATGTTTTCTCTTTATTTACACAGAAAATGTTTTCCAGTAGTTTCTGCTTTCTTGGTTTACTCCACTGTACTACTGAAACACACACTGTACTGTTGAAATAGAGAGGTATGAAAATCTCTTTATTCTACATTTAAGCTTAATAGTTTAAGCTATTAAAGCTATTAAACTATTAAAAGCTTTGATATACTAACCTATAGATCCCAAAGTGCCTCTCCAGGAACCCAATGCAATTTTATTCCATTTTGGTATATAAGTTGGGTTTTTCTCTCTCTCTTTTTCTCTTTGCAAAACTTTAGGATGTTCTCTTTACTTCTGATATTCTGTATTTCACCATTTGTACTTTGGCATAGATTTGTTTCTTTTCACTTACTGAGCTGGACATTGATAAGATCTTTCAAACTAGTTACTGATCCATTTCAATTCTGGGAAATTCCTTGTTATTTCTTCCATTACTTCATCACCTTTTTCTAGCTTTGCCTTTCTGAAATTATTATTTCTCAAATGTTAGAACTCTGAAGTTGATTTTTTTAAATGCTTTTATAGCTTCCTTTTGTTTTTATTCATCATATTTTTCCTCTTTTTTTTTTCATTTTGTTTTATTTATTTGGTTCTGAGCATCTTCAGCTTTTTCTTTTAAACCTTTGACTTTTTTTTAAATTTTTCATTATGTTCAGTTAGCAAACATAGAGTACATCATAAGTTTTTGTTGTAGTGTTCAATGATTCATTAGTTGCGCATAACACCCAACACATGCGCTCCTTAATGCCCATCACCCGGGCACCCCATCCCCCAGCCCCCTCCCTTCTGTAACCCTCAGTTTGTTTCCTGGAGTCCAGAGTCTCTCATGGTTTGTCTCCCTCTCTGATTTCCTCTCATTCAGTTTTCCCTCCCTTCCCCTATGGTCCTCTGCTCTATTCCTTATGTTCCACATATGAGTGAAACTGTATGATAATTGTCTTTCTCTGCTTGACTTATTTCACTTAGCATAATCCCCTCCAGTTCCATCCATACCAATGCAAATGGTGGGTATTCATCCTTTCTGATGGCTGAGTAATATTCCACTGACTTTTTTTTCTATTTAATTTTTAATTTTATAGAGCACTTTGGTATTTTTTTAACCATCCTGATGCTGTGTCATGGATTCAATATTTTCTCCTATTTCTCTCAAGATATGATTTTTTTTTAGATATTTATTTATTTATTTGACAGAGACAGACACAGACACAGCGAAAGAAGGAACACAAGCAGGGGGAGTGGGAGAGGGAGAAGCAGGCCTCCCCCTGAGCAGGGAGCCCAATGTGGGGCTCAATCCCAGGACCCTGGGATAATGACCTGAACTGAAGGCAGAGCCTAACAACTGAGCCACCCAGGTGCCCCTCAAGATATTGATTTTTAACAATATTTTATGTTTTCCTGCATTGCTGCTACATCCTACAAATTCCTTTTGTAGGTATGAGATTGTTTTGTTGCTTTGTTACAACTTAGTTGTTCAACTTTTGTGTTGGAGTTCCCCCTCAAATGCATGGTGCTCTTGGCTGTTCAATTATTTCAAACACAAAAAACTGAAAAGCTAATTAGAAGCTTGCCAACTAGTGAGCTTCACTTATGGAGATCAGGTTGTGGTGTGCGTGTGTGTGTGTGTGTTTAAGAGGATCCTCTGTTCCCCAAATACAGGTATTTTCTATGTCTTTCCTCTGAGGTTATTCTGTCTCTGCAAAGAAAAATCCTCTATGTCCTATCTGATGTATTCTGGGAACAGACAGCACATGAGGGCTGGAGGTCTCCATCTATTCCTTCCTTTATACTTTCACTTGTTTTCACAAAATATTTTTACAAAAAAAAAAATACTCTTATAACTAAATAATAGCTATAAACTCATAAGAAAGGAAAATAGGATGAACTGATGAACAAATTACTTCAAAAATATATATTTGGGTTGGGGGGGAGCACCTAGGTGGTGCAGTTGGTTAAGTGACCAACTCTCAGTTTCAGCTCAAGTCATGATCTCAGGGTCATGAGATTTACAAGATGAAAAGGATTTTAGAAGGTCAAAATCAGAGAAGAAGGTAAAGGAGAGCTGAGAGGGCAAAGTCCAAGACACAGAGGCAAGGAAATCAAGGCAAGAACTGTTACTAAAACAGCAAGCAGGTCAATAGCTGGTATAGTTATATGAGCTCAAAATGTGAGTGGAAACTTGCAAATGGAGATTGGGGTCACCCAAGTAGCGTCTTAAAGTTTAAGGTAAAAAGTTGGGTTATTTTTCTGGGCAATTGAACAGTATTAGTATTTTTTTATTTAATTAATATTTTCTGTGGGTTGGGTAACATGCCACATAGTTTCACATTACAAACTACTCAAGCTGTTGTTGTAGAGATGTGACTCTGGTTGCCAAGTGTGAGATACATGGGAGGTAAGAGAAACCAGAGGTTAAACCAGAAAAAGTTAAAAGGCTATCGCTGTCTCCTTAACTGCTGAAACAAAAATCAAAGATGAAAGAAGACTTAAATTTTAAAAGCTTCCAGATAATAATATATGTAAATTATAGCATAAGCTCGAGGTAGGAAAGAATTTCTTAAACAAGATTGTAACTGTAAATATTGATGTTTGTCTCCATTAAAATTAAGAACTTCTGTTTTTTAAAACCACCACAAAGAAAATGAAAACACAGACATAGCAGGAAAATACATTTGCATCATATATAACAGAGGTCTCTTCCCAGAAACATTTAAGGAATTCCTAAAAATCAGTAAGAAATAAAGAGAAAACAAAATAGACAAACGGGCAAAAATACTTGAACAGGTATTTAACGAAAAAGGAAATCCAAACATACAATAAATAAGAAAAGATCCTCAACTTTGTCTATAATAACAAAAATGTAAATTAAAATTACAAAAAGATTCCTTCAAACACATATTCATTCATACACACACATACACACCCACAAATAAAACCAAAAAACTTTTAAAAACCTGATAATACCATATATCATTAGAATGTGGAATAATATGGATGTCCACATAATGCTAAAACAAGTGTAAATTGGTTTCATCATTTTGGAAAAGAGCTTGTCATTCATAGATTAAAGATACACATGGCCAGCAAATCCACTTCAAGATGTAAATCCTGCCGAAACTCATGCATATCCGTATCATGATATATTCATAAAATGTCCAGAGCAGCACTATTTTTAATAGTAAAAATGAAACCCACCCAAATGTCCATTAATAACAAAATGGATAAATAAACCGTGCCATATTCATTCAACTGAATGCTTTAAAGCGATAAGAACACACAGCAACATGACACAATATGGATGAATCTCAGGAACACAAGTGGAGTGTAAGAAGCAAATCAAAGAAGGTCCATGGTAACTCTAAAGAAAAGAAATGAGGGGCACCTGGGTGGCTCAGTCGTTAAGCGTCTGCCTTGGGCTCAGGTCATGATCTCAGGGTCCTGGGATCGAGCCCCACATCGGGCTCCTTGCTCAGCGGGAAGCCTGCTTCTCCCTCTCCCACTCCCCCTGCTTGTGTTCCTGCTCTCACTGTGCCTCTCTCAGTCAAATAAATAAATAAAATCTTTAAAAAAAAATAAAAAGAAATGAAAACATTATCACAAATGTCAGAAAAAAGTGCTTCCCTCTGGCTGAGATGGAGTAGATTATGATAAAGACAAGGCACACGTGGGTAAAGGCAATATTCTATTTCTTGGCCTGGGCTGATGCATCATGGCTCACGTTACAATTATTCTTTAAACTTGCATTTATATGTATTTTTCTCTAAGAATCTCTAACAACAAAGATAAAATAAATACATACATATTTTGAAATTCATGAATAAGGCAGAAAAGACTGGCAGAAAGCAGCAGAGGAGTGGGCTATTTCAACAACAGAAGAGAAAGGACGTGGGGTCTTGAACTATGGCTGTGGAGGGGAAGGGAATGGCACTGAGAATTCCCACAGCAGAGGTAGAATTAATAGGATTTGGTAAATGGTTGTATAGAATAACAAAGGGAAATAGAAGAAATGAGGATGGCTTGGGGCACCTAAGTGGCTTAGACGGTTAAGCGTCTGACTCTTGATCTCAGGGTCGTGGGATCGAGCCCTGCTTGGGCTCCTCATTCAGCATGGAGTCTGCTTGTCCCTCTCCCTCTTCTTCTCTCTCTGCTCCTCCCCCTGCTCTCTCTCTCAAATAAATAAATAAATAAATAAAATCTTTTTTTTTTTTTAAGATTTTATTTATTTATTTGAGACAGAGAGAATGAGAGACAGACAGCATGAGAGGGGGGAGGGTCAGAGGGAGAAGCAGACTCCCCACCGAGCAGGGAGCCCGATACGGGACTCGGTCCCGGGACTCCAGGATCATGACCTGAGCCGAAGGCAGTCACTTAACCAACTGAGCCACCCAGGCGCCCCAATAAATAAAATCTTTTTTAAAAAAAGAAATAAGGGTGCCTTCTAGATTGTATTCAGGTAACTGGTAGAGAGAGGCAAGAAAGGAAGGCGAGCAAGTTAGCGGCGGAAAGGTGGGGCAGGTGACAGGAACAGCTTGGGCATATTCACAACTCTGTTTAACACCTCTGCAGAGATGTCCACTAGTTTTGACACACTTGTTTAGAACATAATCCCATTGCAATCATATATTTCAAAGAGCCAACCAAGAAAGGCTTTTTTGAATATCTCCCACCTGCAAGGTCCCATACTGAGCACTGCAGATGATACAATAAAGCATACGCAGCAATCTGTTCCCCAGGAAGCTTACAATTTAGCCAAGAGCAGGACATGTACAAAGGAAATGACAGCTAAATAAAAGACAAGGCTGAAGGAGTTGCAGAGACAATGAGCGATAGAGAGTTTAAGCAGGGGAGGAAGAAGAAAGGAAGAGAGGGAGAGAGAGAGAAAGGAAGGATGAATAGGTGGGTAGAAGAGAGACAGAGGGAATCATTTACAAGAAGTATTTCTTTTGATCTCTGTCTTGGAACATGAAGAGGACTTAGGAAAAAGGAAAGTCTTTCCAGACAGGGAAGGTGTTTACTAGCATATTCAGAGGACACTAGGCAGGTAGAATTAGAGGAACAGCAAAGACAACATGGGAACGGTAGAATGGAGCCAGATTTTTTTCAGCAGCCAAGCAGGAGAGAAGAAATACAAAAAATCAGTCAGGTCAGGGACCATGCCACTAAAGCAGTCAGGACAAAAAGATACAGACCTAGGCTCACATGTGGCAGCAGGAATGGAAGTGAAGGAACGGACTCAAGAAATGTTGTTTGGAAGGAATGAATATAGAATTGATTTGGAGGAGAGAGAAAAGCTAAAGCCAGCTCTGAGGCGTGAAATATAGGCAGCAAGATCCCTGAGACCACTAGGAGAAAGAAGTCAGCCAGGAGGGGAAGATTCTGAAGTTCAATTTTAAGCACAGGGAGGATAATGAAACAAAACTCACGAATTAAACAAAAATGCCCAATACTGTCATGGAAAATGAGAGCATTTACTCAGGAAAAAAAATTAGGTCCGCAGAAGAATGATGTATGCAGAGAAAAGTGAAAGCTGAATCTAGAGAAGTACAAAAGATCTCTAATGAATGTATTGAAAAGGCATGTATTGAGCACCAACCACATGTGGTCCTACCATAGGAACTTCGAGTTAAGAAGAGAGGAAAAAGAATAGAGAGAAGTGAAAGAAATTCATGAGTGTAACAGGTAGGAAGAAAAGAAACCCTTAAAAAATTACAGTGATTAGCACCTCCCCACTTCCCCCTGGCAACCATGGGTATCAATTTCAATTATGCAAGATGAATAATTCCTAGAGATCTGCTGTACAATCATGAGCCTAGAGCTAACAATATTGTATTTACACTTAAAAATCTTTTAAGAGAGTGTATCTCATGGTAAGTGTTATTATCACCATAAATGTTTTTAAAAGACATATTCCAATAAAACAAAAGACAAAAATCAGAAGAATTATCTCAACAGGATGAAAGAAAGAAAGAAAGAAAGAAAGAAAGAAAGAAAGAAAGAAAGAA
>NC_058405.1:101760673-101910185 GCF_002201575.2 Neomonachus schauinslandi | reverse complement strand
AGAAAGAAAGAAAGAAAGAAAGAAAGAAAGAAAGAAAGAAAGAAAGAAAGAGAAAGAAAGAAAAAGAAAGAAAGAAAGAAAGGAAGGAAAGAAAGAAAAAATGGTTGAGGAAAGACTAACAGAGATGTCAAGAACAAATGAAGAGAAAGAACTGTTGAAAGGCCACTGACAGTTAAAATGTCATGGGTGAACTTCGGAAAAGTAGCCTCATTAATGTGAACTAGACGGAAACCAATTGGGAAGGAGGATTCCACCTGCATCCCCTCTCCTCTGTGGCACTGTGCTCTTGGCTCCTCCTTCATCTCCTTCAGATCTTCAAATGCCATCTTCTTAGTGAGACCTTCCTTAATCCTCTTATTTAAAACAAGCTTCCCAGCATTCCCCATACTGTCTGCATTGCAGCATTTAACACCATATATGTTACTTACTTCTATCTGTCTGTTATCTGTCTCACCCCATATAGACTCCATGATAGCAGGGATTTCCATCTCATGTTTGTAGCTCTAGTGTTGAGATCAGGGCCTACACAGAGAATGTCCTCAAAATCAAGTCAAGAGGAAGGCATGTTAACTGTGTTACAAAAAAGGTCAGATAGTAAGAGGCCAGAGAACTGACAGTAGGATTTTGGAGTATGACCTTAGCAAGGGCAGTTTCAAAAGAGCAGTGTGAAAACTATGTGACTGGGGTGGGTAAAAGTGTTAATGAAGAAGTAAAGCTAGCATGTATAAACAGTCCTCCTAAGGAGGTTTGCTATAGAGAGAACAAGAGAGATGGATGGATTTGTTTTTGTTTTGTTGTGAGATGGGAGATGTTATACAATATCAATATAAGGATGAGAATGTTCAAGTAGAAAGGGAAAAAGTTACTAATGCAAAATAAGAGGAATAGTTAGTAAAGTCAAACCCTGAGAAGTCAGGAAGGGGTGGATTCTGGTGCATGTTCTGGAGATGACCCTACACGGAAGTAGAGACAATGACCCCATTGGGAAAGGCAGCAAGGCTTAGCACAGACACAAGTTGACTCAAGATGAGACAATTGTCTTCGAATTCCTTTCTTAGTGAAAGGAGAACTGAGTCTGCTGAAGATTTAAGAAAAGAAGACATGAAACAGTTGTCTTGAGCATAAGAGAGTAAATGTACCAAGGGGATGTGGCAGACTCTCTAGGTACTACGAAGTACCTGTGGGAATTCTGTCGTATGGAATTTTAAGTGAGAACTTCAGCGATACAATTGTGCGTTCTCTCCCAGCTGTGTTTAGTTGCAAGGATATAACTGTAGAGCAGATAAAGGGTTGAGTTTAACCACTATGACTGGTGATATTTTCTACCAAACAATAACATAGTGATATCTACAGTTGTAACCCAAATAAACAGCAGCTCTTCATGTGGCCCGGTCTCACCATTTAGCATTTTAACATGCCCATACATAAAATCTAATAATTAAAAGAAATCATTTACTCATGCTTCTCAAAGAACTTGAGATCCAATTCAAAACACACAGGAAATACCATTCCCTTATCCTGCTCCCTGACTCTGTCTCTCAGGGATACCCTTGAAACTTCTTACCACATCTTCTGACTTTCCCGACCAAAGCCTCTGTGACAAAGGGTTGGCACAGGCTCTGTGCTTTCCTCCTAATTTCCCTCCTCTGTTACCTTCATCCTCTTCAGCTTCTCTGAGGCAAATCATAAACCTTTCCAATACAAACTGTCTGTCTTTTCTTCCCCTTTCCTTCCATACTAATTACTCTAATCTGCAAAACAAATGGAGGAGTAGGATGCAAGGGATGTTAGGGAGTGTGCAATGCCAAAGTCTTCCATAGCAAGTAGGCACATGAAGCAATGGTGAATATTGATGCATTCATCCCTGTTACATAGCTTTAGTTATGTCATTCTTATCCCCAAAAACAATATTTTTGACCTACTGCCTCCATCTCCGGAATACGTATGATATTCAGAACCAGTGATGTAATCTCATCCATCATTCTATTACAACCTCTACTCTGACCCTCTGTTGAAAGGAACAAAAGAATAACATAACAAAAACCTGGATTTCAAAATGTGTATTTTATGATCAAAATTGAAATATTAGCTTTTATGTTCCTTCGTGCAAACTAGGTATGTTTTGTAAATGGCAAAAAATATCCCCCCAAAAGTGTTATTTCCATAACAAAAATAATAGATCACTTATCTTTATTCAGTTACATTTCTCAGCAAAAATATATCGTATTTTCTGTACTACTTTCATATTGTTTCACTCAGGACATTTCCTCAGGTGTCTTGGGAGTATTTCTCCACTAAGGTCCTGAAGAAGCTTCTTAAGCCCAGGAACTCCTTTGCCCTTCCTCTATTCTGTTCACCTGTCCCCAGAGACTCTGTTTCTTTGTCTTCAGAGGCTGACAGGACATATACTTCTATGCAGGCCCTGCCCTCCTTCTTCTTGCTCAAGACTGACTGTGGAGGAAGGTACAGCCAGCCCAACTCTCCATAACTCTGCTGTTTCCAAAATCAAGGTCTTCAACTTTTAAGACCTTTGCCATATACCTTGAAGAAACTGATAACAGACTTTAATAAATACAGATAGCAAATTTGTTTCCTATTGCTGCTGCAACAAATGACCACAAACTTGGTGGCTTAAAACAACACAAACTTAGTATCTTATAGTTCTGAAGGTCAGGTGTGTGAAATGGGTCTCACTAGGCTAAAATCAAGGTGTCAGCAGGGCGCTGCTCCTTCTGGAGGACCTAGAGGAGAATCCATGTCCGTGCCTTTTACAACAAGAGGCTGCCTGGGGTCCCATCTCTTGGCCCCCCTTCCATCTTTAAAGCCAGCAATTGCTGGTCTAGTCTTAGACCATGTGCGTGTGCATGTGCATCACTCTGCCTCTCTCTTTCACACATAAGGACTTTGGTGATTGCCATAGGCCCATCCAGAAAATCCAGGATAATCTTCCCATCTCAAGTTCAGCTGATGAGAAACATTAGCTCCATCTGCAACCTGAACTGCACTTTGCTATGTAACATAACATATGCCAGGTTCCGGAGATGAGGTCAAGGGTATCTTGGAGGTGGAGGGATGGTACATTACTCTGCCTACCACAGATACAAACATTACAAAATGAAGGAATGTTTTCAGTTCTCAAATTCCTTTTCTTGAGTTCTTGATTCCCTTGATGATATAGTAAGTAACTGGAAGTGGTAGGAGACTTCTATTCTCTTCCATTACCATTATTATAGATGATGGAGCTTATCATGATGCACCATTCATGAACAGCCCAGATGGACTCCCCTTCTCCATGATCATTTATCTTCCTTAAATATTAAGGTAAAGGCGGAATAAATCCATAATAATAAGAGGCTCCTTGTTTCAAGTTGCACATGCATATATTTGAAGATCTCCATAGTGAAGGACACCAAGTTCTGCCAAGAATGATCCATTCTGGGCATTTCCTCTAAGTGTTATTATTTCCAATGAAAAACATTGACCTAAATACCAATAATACCTGTAAGTCAATATAATAGATTTCAATCAGAAGCAGAAATCTTACATTTTACCCAAGAATTTCTAAGTTTTCTGGTCTTACATTTTCAAATCTGCCATTGGTTTTTATTCCCCCTGTGAGTCTACATTTTATCCTCTATTCTTCTGTTTGTGGAACCATAAGTGACAATTACAGCTAAAACTTGTCTCTCCATAAAAGATTCAAGATAGGAAACTTGTTGGTAGGAAAGGCCCAACATGAGGGGCTATATGCGTTAAAGCTGTCTTTTGAAAAGCACTCCTTAGAAATGGCATTGAAATTATCCACTTCAAAGAACGGAATGAAGCCAAAGGCGCTCATGGAAAGGCTAAAGGCATTCCTGTCCCAAAGCTATCCCATTGTCACTAGCGATGATGAATAAAGACCATGGAAACCCTATATTTGGAAAATATATTCCACTGAATGCCCTCAGATGAGTATCTATAGGTCACAATCTGCTGCAATTTCACTTCGAATGCAAACAAACAACCCAGAACTCACTAACTCAAAATGGTTAGATTTTGGCTCTTAGTTCTGAATCTGAGTGATATCAACTCTGAATCAAGTATGCCTTCCTCTAGTATAGTGTGCTGGTTCTTTCCCTAAACTTAATATCCGATTCCTGCCTCTGAAGCCCCCCTCCAGAGTTTCTCTCTTGCCAGCCCTCAATTCTAGTTGTGGATAAATGTCAAAATTATTTTAACTGAATTAGCACAAAAACACACCTTGCTATCTCTGCAATATATTTATGGAGGTAATTGGTAGGGCTGTGAATACCTCCCTCCCCTTTGATAGGTATTCTATTTCTGATCACCCAGATTTCAGGCTGAAAAACCCTTGGCGAAGGAGGAATAATGGCTTTAAGTAACTTGAAGTTCACATGCTGCCAAAAAAATCAACAAGGAAACTCAAGATGATTTCTCTGACCAAATAGAAAGTGTTATTTGAAAAAGTTCACAAAATGACTGTTTTGACAACCAGGTAATTTTAAGAGAAGTGGAAAGTAGTAGGTTTTTACAAAACCCATGTTTAGGGGCAAAGTGAAGTCAGGGAAAGAGAAGTTCTATGACAGGAAAAGGGAGGACATCAGAATGTAGTTTCAGTAATTCACCGGGACAAATGCTATTAAAATTGGACTGAAGGAAACTAAGCCGCTGGTCAAGAGAGAGCAGCAGCTTACCTGTTTCAATGTCTACTTCCCTAAGCAATCACAGGTAGAAGTCGGAGAAGAAGGCAGTACTATCAAAGAAGCAAGAAATTATTTAAAATGTCATAATGACTGAAGCAATTGAGTTGAAAATGTATGATATCAAAGTAGCTCATGGCTCTAGAATGTGCTAAGGATCTCCTCCAATGTCTGACTTCTGAGGTTTCCTTGTGACCCTACCACTGATACCACTTGAAACCAGTTCCACTTCTGAAAGAATATGCCAGAATCCTGGATTGGAGGGAGTGTGAAAGTCAGACGCACTGTCCCTCTACCACCACGACCACATCTACCAGCATGACCATACTCTCAGAGGCTTGTCTGTCAGAAACCATCCTAGAAGTCCAGTCCACTTCAGGGCAGTTCTACTAGACCATTCCATCTTAGAGCAACCTGAAACCAGCGTCCAAACAGTAGGACCAGTTCTGTTCTCCAGCGCCACTCAGAATACATTACTCACTCTCCCACATAAATACCATTCAAATATTTAAAGATGGTTAGGTTTGCTAGGACTCTTCATTCCTCTAAGGCAAACATTCCAATCCCTCAGAATAGTGACAAGTACTCTCCCCATGTTCTGCATTTACATTGAACCCCACCCTTTTGTCAATACCAGCACCCCCAAGCACAATGCCAAAACAACGGATTCTTCAGAGATGGCCTCATTATCCCAGGATGAAAGGTGACTATTACCTCCTGAGTTTGGGGTTTTGTGTCTAGATGAAACCAGTCTACTACTGAATCAATGCATCCAAATTAACCATTTTGGCCACTACGCCAGGTTGTTAAATCATATTGTGCTTGCAATCAACTAAAACCACTAAATCACTTTCACAGTGCTGCTGATAAACCACACATCTCCTTCATCCTGTGCTCTTGTAGTCTGCAGTTTATTTGAAGGACACGACTATAGATCTTTACTTATAGAAATCTTTAGAGCTACTTTTGCTTTTTGATAAAAAAAATTTGAGTATCCAGTATTAGCATTTTAATAAATTCCAAAATACCTTTATTTTATCTCCTCATTCATTACATTTGAAATTATTTCTGCAAAGTAAACTAAGATAAAAATATTAATTTGTTTTGGTAAATGTATTTAAAATGCTGTAATTAATAAGAAAAATAGGCTTGGTAAATCTTACCAGTCTATACAATTATAAGAAATCATAACTCTGTTAAATTTCATCTTGTTACTTACAAATAATTATTTTAATTATTGAAGACCATTGTGTATCCTGATTTAGATATGCAATATATCACTCCTCACTTTCAGTTGTGTATCCAACTGATAAATATCTCCATTAATGGCCAAGTTCAAGACGCTAAAAAAATTAATAACCAGATTGAAGTGACCAACAGCCCTAAGGCACACTGTTCGCCCCGAGTCAGTAGCACAACTTCAATCATCACAATTTCAGTACGGTCTTTCCATGAGTCAGGGGTCCCTCTAGCTTTGGACTATCATTTGGCTCAAATGTACATGACCACATTAATTCAGATGCAGAGTCCTTTAATCCAGACACAAAACACAAAACTCAGGAGACTCTTTACAACATAATAACAAAGAAAATGAAATGCTTTAGACCAATTAAACTATATTTATCAGGACTCTGCTGCAAGTTCCAAGAAGAAAATATTATTGATAATAATGACTACTAATAATGAACTGGTCAAGGCAGAAAATAAATTGTGTTGGCCCATGTCACTGAACAGTCTAAGGTAGTGGCAGCAGGACCCTGGGCTCACAGCGTGCTGTCAGGACCTAGCTGTCCATCTCTCAGCGTTGCTCTCCTCCATGTTGGCTGTGCAAGTAGCAAGATGGCTGCCAGGAGCTACCACTCTGTGTCCTCGCAGGGTCAGTTCTTAAATGGTAACACCTTCCCAAGACCCAGGAATAAATAAATGAACCAACATTGGGACTAAATGACACACATTGGCCAGGCCAAGTCACATCTACACCCTGCAGGGAAGCCCTTTTTGAACACTGTGAGGAAAGCAGAGGGAATTTGAACTACCGTCACCAGAGTTGCGGGATGGGCTCAAACTTTAAATGGCCACTGCATAAGCCTAACAAATTTCTCACAGTACACTATCCATAGGACAATACTCGGCCACAGAAAAGAAGGAGGAGGGGCTGCTATGGGTCAGACCAGTAGGCAAACTTCTGTTTCCAGGTGCAAACAGCCAAGCCATCTCTCCCAGATTTGAAAACATGCAAGCACATTTTCCATTTCCAGTGTGAGATTCATTCTCACTTGGGGCCAAACTGGCATTGTATGCTGCTAAATAATTTATTTTGCTGACATGAAGTTAAAAACCAGTCATGTCTGCCTTGCAAAGTACCTCTGAGATCAAAGATTAGTTCGGGATTCATGCAGCTGACTTCCTTACATATTTAAAAAAATTAGGGTAAATTTAATCTTACTCCATTCCTGATTTATTTATTAAATTTCTACTGCCTAAGAGTAAGAACTTTAATGTTTTTTATGTGCAAGAGAGCATGTAGTTCCTACATTCCTCTCTTCTGCTGTCTCCTATGAAGGAAATGCCCTCACTTTTACCCTGCTTTTGCATTCACATCTTTCATATACAACAATCTAAAAATGCTCTATACCAATTTAAAATTGGAAAAAATCTAATAAAAAAAACGCCTCACATCCTAAACCTAAACCTAATTGATATCAAAAAAATTTTTAAGGAAACTGCAGCTTTAAAGGAACACTCTGACAGCTGATTCTGTGACTGGATTTCTTGAAGTGGCATGCCTGTTTCTCTGAGAGCTTCGTTTTTAAGGAGCATTGGAAGCTATTATTAACACATAGACAGAATCTACAGAGAGGAGATTATGTTGGGCATATCAAATCCAGTTCCCTTTGGGAGTGAGGCGAATTCAGCTAGGTGATTTTCTAAATTAAGTTAAAAACAATTTGATGTTATAGGCTGAAACTTGCTCAGTTAAAGATATAGGTAAACAATAGTTCTCTAAATTTCCATTTGTACATCGGCTCTATCAAGGTGACCCAATATATTCCAGCTATCTGAAAATCAGCTTAAATTGCACACAATTCTATTGCTAAGGCTTCAAGCTCAAACAAGGGCAGAATTCCCCCAAGCTGTAACTCAGGTTCACTGGTGGGTGGTCCTCATTTCTACATTAGTATGACTGGTCTTCCCTTCACTCTCCATGATAGTCTTAGTGTCCCTCCAATAAAAGTCAATCCAAATATGTGGATTTGAAGGATAATAATAACTAGGAAGAGCAAGATTACAATCTATTGATAAAAAGCAAAATGGGTTAACTCTAGAGCCTACTGAAATACACAAAGAAACTACTATAGACAATCATATGCAAATGCTCAATGAAATACAAAAGATCTGGATACTGCAGGCTCAAGCCTGAGAACCCAGAATTGCATTTCTTTATAGTCCAGTAGAAGAAGCAAGAAAAACAATATAAGTCAAAGAATAGGAAAGCTCTTATATAATGTTTTAAGAATAAGACATTCACTAACTGGTCAACATGTCAAATGAAGAGGAAAATCACTATGAGATAAGTTGACCAAGGAAGGTCTGCAAAACATTGCCTTTTTTCCACTTGGCCACACTTTGGTGGGTTTCTTCCAATCTCAGTTTAAACATCACCTCCTCAGAGAGCCTTCCTGACTCCAGATTAAATCAGATTAGTCCCCCTCCCATTAAACTCCTACAGCAGCCCATTTTTCTCTTTTGGAGACGTTTCACAATTGAGGCTCCATAATGAATAATGTAATAATTTTTTTGTATCTGATTACTATATTACAAATTCAGTGACTATGGAGATCATGCCCAATGTTCCCAGCACCCAACAGTGTCAATAAACAATCCAGTAAGTACTTTTTGAGTACATAACTGAATGAACCATCTAACTCTCTCATTCCCTAGAATTTGACTCTAAAATAAAATCCTAAAGTACACCATTATTGAGATGACTGGGTAAGGTTGTATTTCTGACACACTGGTCATTAAGCAAATCTCTTCTCTCTTCAACTTGAACTCTAGAAATGTCGGCAATTTTGACAACCCCTAGTACCTAAGAGAAAAGTGAACAGAGTAAACATGATAATGTCCATATGACTCTGAGGAGAAGAAAAAAAAGCTATTTAAGGATTGGGAATTATTAGGAGCTTTAAGAATAGATGCTTATTTGCAGGCTTTATTGTGCACATGTTTGGGATTGATGAGATTAATTTATGAGGAAAATGACGTTTGGTTAATGTACAAAGATGGTGAAGTGGCTCTGGGGGTCATTACTCTTTCCACTATGGTGCTCCATTTAATCGTGACCCATGTGAACACTTACTAATGACATTCATACATTTGTACATAAGTGGCCTCATAGTGAAATAATTCTAGAAATAATCTCTACATGTACAAGAAAACCTTAAGCATGAGGATATACAATTCTTTCTTACCATTTCTCTGCTTGAGTCTCTTATTACTTGGGTAGTAAACACTGTAGCCTAATATGAAAAGAAGTTCCCCAGGCTGAAAATAGTAGTTATTTAAAATAGCTTAATGTGTTCTTCAAAACCAGTAATCGGATTAAGCTGCAGTGTCTTCGAAGGAGTTAGCCAGCCTTGAAGCTCAATAAAGAAGTTTGTCTTTCCTGCAAAATTAATCTAAGAGTAAATTTTCATTTCTATAGAGGGGACTGCAGCTATCTATTCCTTTGCTCTCAGAGTACAAGTTAAAAACTATAAATGAAAAATCTGAACCATGTACATTTTACTATTTCCCCCTTCTACATAACTTTTCCTTTATTTTTTTATTTTATTATGTTATGTTAATCACCATACATTACATCATTAGTTTTGATGTAGTGTTCCATGATTCATTGTTTGTATATAACACCCAGTGCTCCATTCAGTACATGCCCTCTTTAATACCCATCACCAGGCTAACCCATCCCCCCAACCCCCTCCCCTCTAAACCCTCAGTTTGTTTCTCAGAGTCCATAGTCTCTCATGGTTCATCTCCCCCTCAGATTTCCCCCCCTTCATTTTTCCTTTCCTACTATCTTCTTCTTCTTCTTTTTTTTTTTTTTAACATATAATGTATTATTTGTTTCAGAGGTACAGGTCTGTGATTCAACATATTCTGCCAGTTTTTACTGGATCAGTAACAATGCCTCTCACCATGTTACCAACACAATATTACATTTTTATTTATTTATTTATTTATTTATTTTGCTTATTTATTTATTTACTTTGACCTTTATTTTTTTTTCCCGGAGGATGTATAACTTTAGCCAAATGATATGTGACTTATCTGAAGTTATTTGGCTAAAGTTACAAATTACCATAAATATTTGCTTTGGAAGAATCCATATGAAACTATAATTCTAAGTGGTTTATGAATTTTTTATTCCCACTAGTAGCAAATCTCAGATATACACAAGGGAGAAGGTAACCCACTATCTTAATGTTCTACAAGAGTATCTCTAGAGATGCAAACGTCATAGGCTGTCTAAGGTCAAAAGTGAAATGGACTCAAGGTCTTCACATTTGATTCTAGAGAACTTGGTCAAGACAACAAAATAATAGTATCTCTTTATTACCATACTCAACATAAAATATATGAAGAATTTTAGGTTCTTTGAGAACCTCTTTAGAGGTGCTGCTAAATCATACATTTGACATAGTAATTCACAAAGAGTAAAAATATTAAAATGGATTTGGTCTCTTAGATGATTTACTGTCTTACTCAGATGAAAAAACCCTCCAAAGATTAGTCCTCTGCCACTGAACAAGCCTGTACTTAAATCATCTCAGATATTTCTAGGAAAGGAGATTCAATAACTTACACTAACAGGAAAACAATCCTCACACACAAGAAAGTCTTCTTCCCAGACTAAGTCTCTCTGTGCATTTATATTTTTTATTGAAACTGAGAAAAGGAAACTACAGTGCATTGCTCAAACTCAAGCACAGGAAAAATCTCATTAAAACAATTAACTTGACAAAGAACAGTCTATACCCCAAAGTTATTTCCACATCATGACCCAGTGAAATATGTTTAGTTGATGAGATTTCAATGAGTTCATTGTAAGTGCTATTTTTTTTTCCTGGTCCCTTTTTATTTACCATGTATTATATATTCAAAAAAATCTTGATGATGAGTTACCTGCATTGTAATAGCAGAGAAGAGCTGATTTATGATTCAGGTTGAAATTTTCACAGTTCTTCTTTTCTGACCACCAAGGAGCAATGATTATGGAGGTGACTAGCCTATCTGAATTATGTTAATTCAAAAACCATCAAAACTATGAAACCATCCTCCCTAATAAAATAAATAACATTCTAAAGCTCTGGTACAAACAGCAAAGGATGAAGGACAGTAACCATAGAGGAAGTTAGAATAACTTCTGTCTCCCTTTGGATTCATGCCACATTTTTTTTCTCTGTTTTATTCACTACAGAACTAGCTAGATTTTAGCTTTGTTTTCTTCCCAGACCTACTGACCAGGAATGAAGTTTATATCTACAGTGACTTCTAACAGTATTTCTTGACAAAAAAATAGATGTTACTATATAGAATTCACTATATTAGAATTATCCACTTACATTTTATTATAAAAAAAAAACAACTTAGTACATTAATCAGCAAACTATTTAAATTGAGCCTGTAGGGGATTGGGGCCAGGAGAGACAATAATAATAAGATGAGGCAGCATGGCAGGAGAGAAACAGAAACTGTTTTGTGGCGTCTCTCTGCCTTAAGTTATTCAATAAACATATCTCCTAAAAGTTAACCCTCAAGTACATGCTTCATCCCAGGGAAGACTGATTCTCAATAGGGTCCATGATGCCTGCTACAATTAGGGATGCCATGAGGCCTCTCTCCTGCACTGCATCCTCTCCTCACCCTGGAGATGCCAGCACTGAGAAATCAATCAATGGTGGGAGCCTCTCCATTATCCAAACAGGTGGTTCTTCTGAAGTATTTTCAGTCTCCAGCCACTGAATATGGGAGTCTTTACCACAAGTACCACCTCTATGCATCTCTCCCCAACATGCCCCAAACACAGCATAATCTGAAGAGAAACAGAGGAGGAAGTTATTTCTTTGTTCCTTTCTTCAACACCAAGAGAATGCCATGCATAACCATCAGCCTTTCTTCAACGTCCCTCACAAGAACTATGAAAAAATTTGATGGGACCATTGTAAAACAATAGTGAACGCCACCATTTGTGTTTGAAGATTTTCTCTCTCCACTCACTGAATCCTAGGAACCCAATCACCTCTGCTTTTTTCACAATGGTGATTTTTGGGGGTGAGGCTAAGAGCTTCCATGAACAATTTTACTGATTAATCAAATAATTCAGGCATCATCAAGGGTAAATCCACCTCACCTGAGCTTAACATTAATATGAAGAATCACGCTTAAAGCCACTTCAATCACAAGGACAGATAGTAAAGAAGAAAGTCTGAGCTAACATCTGACTTCTGGACAAGTGGATCTCAACTCTGGCAGAATGTTAAAATCATCTAGGGAGCTTTTTAAAATGTAGGTGTTCAAGGCTCATCACAGGCTAATTATAATCAGAAACTCCGAGACGGTTGTCCCTTGCAAGGTATCAGTCTGGGTCATGATTCTAACACAAGCCAGGGTTGAGAACCCCTAGTCTACAGTTATTACCAGCACACCCTTGGATTTTGCTACAATGTAGAGTTTTTTGTTTTTTGGTTTTTTTTCACTCTACCACAGCTGCAACACTGGAATGGCCACTGCAGAACACAGTTTCATCAATTACGCTGCAGCAACCAACAATCCTCCAGATCCCAGTGGCTTCAAATAGCAAGCTATGTGGTTTCGAATGCATGTCTTTTGGATACAGACTTAGAAATGGGGGTTTCCCTAACATCATTCTTACTGAGGGAATCAGGCTGAAGGGGACCCCCATATCCACTCATACACAAAGCTGAGGCAGGAAAATAATGAATGTAGGGAATCCCACAGTTGCTCTTACAGCTTTCCTCTGGTTGAGACTTGCATTTGAGAAGATAAGTCTCAGGACCACTTAGTTCCAGAAAGGACAAGGAAGCATGACTATACCACATGATAGAAGGGGAGGAGGATAGATCTAGAAATTTTTGGTGATCATTGCTGGCAATAACCACAGTAGCCCACCAGCTTACTTCAGTCTTCCATAAGGCCATTCAAACTAAGAAGACATAAGGTTTAGGAAGCCCCTCAGAAATGCATACAGGCCAAATCTCACAAGCAGACATGGAGCCACACACTCTGCACCTTATAAAGGAATTAGGTTCAAAAACAGTGTATAAGGTAGAAATCATGTCTAGCAAAAAGCAACTTGGAAAATGAATTTCAAAGCTCTCATGTTGACACATTATTGACACAGTAGCTCTCAGTAAGTCCAATATAGCTAGCTTTTCCTCCATGTTCAGAACAAATCTCAGTTTCTTTAGTTGAGCAACAAATGAAATAGTTGATTCTCATTCTGGGGCCATGTTAAACAGAAATGCATTATCTTTTAACACAAAATATCACCCAGAGAGGCAAAATGCTGGAGGCCTATGAGCGGAGAGCAGAATCAAATTTCCTATCTCAGGTTTAGTCCCGGATATATGATTACTGAAGAGAAGAGTGGGCAGAATATTATATACTGCTTAGGTTGCTATTCTCTCTATAAAAATTGTTGTCACTAAGACTGTATGGTTGAACTGGCATTAAGTAAATTCACACATGATGCAACTTCCCTGTGTTCTACAACATGTTAGAAGATGTGCTCTTACTCTTTTCTGCGCAAATTGTATTCAATTAATACCACAGCTCTGTAGTATCAAGTATTTGTGCAAAGCTACATTATATAAATAAGAGAGTATTATAAAGTTTTAAAATATTTGAAATATCAGCAATAATGTGAATCATCCAAACTTTTTTTTAAATTATCAAAACAATAATTTCTAAGCCAGAGACTCAGTGAATTGTAAGTTATATCTATATTATTACTACATAGTAACAACACCCAAGATTTTTCAGAAGCAGTTTTGAAGTCTGCAGGTTTTCTACTATGCTGGGTCAAGAATTTCTCTCACATAAAAAATGAACCATATGTTGCCTATATGCTAGAGTCCTTGTGAGAATTATATAAGAAAAATGCCCATACAGCTCTTAGCCCTATGCCCAACCAGAAGCTTAATTGTCACATGCAAAGACTGCTGTCCCTTAATAAATTTCCTGATTTTCACTCAAGTAGAAATAATGGTTATTTTTCAGCCTGGATTTCCATGGTATTTGCTCTCAACTTTCAAAAGATTTATATATGTATATACACACATATATATGAATATATAGTATTATTTATATATGTCTTATATATAATAATATAGGAATGTCTTAAAACATATACATATTCTTATATAATTATATATATTACATGTATGCCTGAACATACATACATATATATATATGTGTATTTGTTTTTAAAATTGTGAGAAAATACCATAGAAATCCAGGCAAAATCCAGGCCAGAAAAACATTATCTCCAGCTGGGTGAAAGTAGGGAAGTGTCCTACAGGACAAAAGTATTTGTATCAGGAAATAAAGGTGGGCAATATCCTGGCATTCTGAAGGGTGGCCTTGGTAAGAGCATTCTAGGGGAGACGGGCTGTGTGAGCAAAGAGAAGGAATTATAGGGGCTGGGGTGCTATTTGGTCAAGCATGAGAAGTCGGGATTGTCTACTGGGAAAGTAATAAGATATAAGAACACTACATTAGACTGTATCTAGATAGTAAGAGGCTTGCCTGCCAGGCTAAGGAATCTAGGTTTTCCTAGAGACAATGGGAATTCCAGAAGATTTGTGAGCAGGGCACAGTATGCACAACTTACATTTCTAAGAAAGTCAACCTGCGACAGACAAGGAAGGAATGATGAGTTTGTTCATGTATTTAGTCAACAAATATTCACTCTGTTTCTATTTTATGACCCACACCATGCTAGGTTGAGTCATTAAAAACAAACAAACCAAAAAAAAACTGTTACGGAGTTAGAAGGAGCAGGACTCAAAACGAAAAGACTTCATTTACAAGGAAGAAGAAGATATTCATGTCAACTCAGAGAGCTCATGGTGTTGCCATTCACAGAGAAAGGCAGGCTTATAAGGCATGGGGCAGAGGTGATGGAACCTATTTTGGACACATCAGTGTGATGTGCCTGCAGGACATTCTCAGCAGGTGCCTGCTGAGTAACTTAGAACGTGGCAGGGAGAGACAAACTTGTGGATGGTCTAAATTGGGGTGTCACATTTCCAAGACAGAAAAAAAAAAATAATAGAGAAAAATGTTTCAATTATTAAATGCAGAGCCAAAACCATGTAAAAAGTGATCTAGAGAAATTCCACATGATCTATGGATATTAATAGTTCAGTACGATAGTTCAGTCTAATGTATACTTACATATATCTTAGAACTAATAACCAAAAAATGATTTCACCTCTTTTGTTCCCTCACATGCCATTTAATGGAAGACCTTCTTCTTAGGGAAATGACCAAGGACAAGACAGAAGGCAGAGAGAGATAAATCAAAAAAATCTCCAAATTGGATAATCTCTAATCAGGGTGGGCTGTTAACACAAATCCTTAGATTTAAACTATCTCCCCTTGAGGGAATCATATCTATAATAGAGTACCTTAAGTGAAAATTCAAGACCAACTGGTATTTGATGTATTTTTCCCTTTTAGAAAAGGTAGCATTGCATATGAAGGCATTGCAACAAATTTGGAAAATCATTTGAAATGCGATTCCCTTGTCTGTGTGCTTAAGGAATCAAAAAAAAAAAAAGGTGAAAGGAATACCTAATATATCACAGATTGCATACTATAATATTGCAAATATCTCAATTAGTCTAATATTTCTATCTGTCCATGTCTGTGTCATTTCTCACCTCTCCCTTTTCACCTTTCAATGCAGAAATAACTGAAAACATAATACATTGAAAATGACAAAGCTTCGAATACTTTCCCCGGTAGAAGGAGGACCTTCTCTTAGCCTCATGCAATTACACACATTAAGATTGTAATCCGAAGAACCTATGTGAGGATTAGTTATGCAGACCCCAGGTATTATATAGAAGGAAGGAATTTCCTGGCTAGGATGGTAGTGAGACACGTTAGTACAGGCTGCCCTTTATACACAAAGACAAAAGCTCTGTGTTACCATTGGGTGTTTTAGGATGAGATGGTGGCAGTGGCCCTGGGGAGTAGGGGGGTGGGAGGGATATTAAATAATCTATAAACTCCCTTGCCTGGGGATCCAGTGTAATAAATGCTGCACTTTCACAAGATAGCTCAACAGAGGAAGGGATAGAATTTGTGTCTGTGAAACAAAGTGGTCAAAAGTGAGATGGTGACATGTATTTACAAGATACTCATAATTGTTACAATAGAGAGACAATATGCACACAATGGCTCTGAGGAGAGAAAGGTCATTGCCATTGGTCAGAGAGACAAGAAGGCTTTGTGGAAGAAACAGATGAACCAGGGCTCAGGGAACAGCTGGTGATTGGGGATGTGTATACCCTGATATTCACAGAGAAAGGAAAGACCCAACTTGGCAGGAATTATATCAGAATATCACAGGGCATTAGGGGATAAAACTATAAGGGCCAGTATGCCAGATGAAAGTAATTGGAGCTATTAACTACAGGTAAAGGGTAAAAAAAGTTAAAAATCCCAGTAGCATGGTAACATATTAGCATCTGTGTTTGGAGAAAATTAATCCAATATCTTCCACTCCAGAATCAATTAAGAAAGGGTATATCAAGAGAGTGGAGAACAATCTGGCAGCTGCTGGAGGCAAGAGAAATGCAAAGGCGATTTGAGGAAATTCTCAACATAACTTGATTAACTGGACTTGGGAGGTGAATAAGGGAATGGAGTCAAGGCCAGCTACAGAAATGCAAGCCCAGGTAACCAGACAAATGATGCAGCCAGTGAAAGGGATGGGAAATGTGTTTTTATTGAAACCTGCTTGAAAGGGAGATACTTAGGAAAGATGCCATGGAATCTTGTTTTGCATGGCCAACTGGGCGAATGGCCAACAGGGACTCAACAAATAGCAAAGGAGTTAAATAAGATCCCTTCTATTACGACTGTCAAGTCACATATACGTATCTTGATTTCTAAGGCAGCATGGGTTGTATTATTTTTTTTTTTTTTTTGCCTATTAATTCTCTAGTGATGAGAATCTGCAAAAGAACAAATATTCTATTTTGGCAGTCACCTCTGTTATGCCACACAAAGTCAGATCAGTGTATTCATCAAATTACTCTATTACAGACATGGACACGATGCAGCCTTCATCAATTTGGGTCCTCATCTTATTTTTCTTTTCAAAAGCTTTGCCCACACATTGCAGCATCAAATAACAACCCTCCCACTGCTGCACTATGCTACAAAAAAGGAAAAATGTGTCTCAATACAAAGTCTAATCTTTGCTGCAACAAAAGCAGAGAATATTATATTATCTAAAGGAAAAGAACATTTATTTCAGATCCTATGTACCAAAATGCATGAAGAAAAGCCAAACACATGAAAAAATGTGTGTGTGTGTGTCTGCACATGTGTATGTGTGTATATATACACACATAAATAGATATGGAATAAGTAAAAAAAATATTGTTTTTGAGGAGAAATGGGTTGAGCTCAATATTAAAGTTTTAGTGTTTTAAATGAAGGAAAAGAAAAAAAAATTCTGATTGCCTTTCCCTACTACAGGATAGCTCAAATTGAATTATGCTCTTTTTCCTCCTTTAGTTTCTCAGTCTCTGGGTTCTGCATCTTTCTCTTCTTTCTCTCTTCCTGTCTAGCATTTTCTGTTGTTTAGTAATCCAAGCTTATTTTCCTTCCTTTTAAGCCCAACTTCTCAAAATCTCACATTCCACTCTTTAGAGGGATGGGCACTTCATTCTCTCCAAGCCCTGTTTCTTCAGGTGTGATCCACAGACCACCCACATCAGTGGCCCCTTCAGTGTAGGTAAAAAAAATGCAGAGTCCAAAGCACGGCCCAAGTCAAACTGAGTTGGACTTCTCACCCCTTCCTGCACTGTTACTCTTCTGTGGGCTTCCTCCACCTCTCAAAGTATTCTTTTATTTTTCCTTTATCCTAATTCGGCTTGTATAAAAATTGGATAAAAGCAAAGTATATCTTGATACAAACCCTGACACGTGGGATTTACCAACCTGAGGCCATATGCTCAACTATGGCAAATATTTCATTTACTCAATTACAAAATTAAGCAACTACTCTACTCAGCTCCGTCTTTAATAGTTAAACTCAAGATTTTTTTCAACTGCAAGTGAGGTCAGAGTTTTTCTGAACAAGAAGCATCCACCAGAGGTCCAAGAAGCAGACCTCTTTAATTATAAGAAAGTGAAGATGACTTACAGTCCAATCTGGGCAACTGTGTCAAGCAGATAAGTGAGTAGAGATGATAGTTAATACTGACTGAATACCAACTCTATCCAAAGAACCTTAAATAGTCTGTAGGACACATGTAGGTCAAGCATCCTGTACTTAATTTGGGAAAATAATGCTAACATATGAGCAATTAAAAGAAGATTTCAGTTTAAAACGGAAGATTTGACACAAGACTGTATAAAATATGCCTGCCAATTCAAGGAATGCAGGTTCAGAGATGTTGAGATATCAGCAAAGGTTTACAGAGGAGATGAGAGTTGAACTAGGATTAATAATGTCTGCACAGGTAGAGCAGGAGAGGGACAGGTTTAGCTAGGTGAGGAAAGCAGAAGAGGGGACAAACAGGCAGAGATGAGATGGCAAAGCAAAAACTTGAATAAACTGGATAGAAATTCTAATCAGAGGAAATGTAGGAGAAAGGCTCAAAAATGAGGGAAGAGAGAGAAAGTATGTTGCTGGTTGCCTATGGCCGGGGGTGGGGAAGGTAGCAGGTGGCTACTAATAGATACGGAATTTCTTTTGGGGGATGACCAAAATTTAGAATATGGTTGGACAACTTTGTCAATATACTAAAAACCACTGAACTGAATATTTTAAATGTGTAAGTGTAATGGTATATGAATTCTATCTCCATAAAGCTGAAAAAAAAAAAGAGAGAGAGAGAAGATGGCTTGACAATCACTGTCACTAAAGGGTCTTCACAATTATGTCTTAAGTAATTATTCCAAAATCTAACAAGTATATCTGCATATATCAAAAAAATACAGGACTGCCACTGTCCCTTTCATACTTTCCCCTGGCAATCTCCACAGAGTATAGCCCTCCTTCTCTTCTCCTGTGTTCTCATTTACTCCAAGGTAGGGTATATTAGCATTCATCACAGCTTTGGGAAGAGTAAATGATATTAGTTACATCCGATTTCCTCATATTAAAGAAAGACACTGAGTTCACAATGCATCGGAATCTCAAGAGACTGCTGTCTTTTGTCCACAGAAATTTTCCATCATGTTAAAACACTTGTCCCTAATCCCTTCCAATCAGCTGATATGCAAATGGCTTAAAGTAGCTAGTTATCGATGGATTTTAGGACATATTCAATATATTCCATCTATTCTATCCCTTACATTTTAAAGAATAAAAATGACACAATAAAAGTAGCTTAACTACACTGTTATTATTACTGGCACGTGCTGAACACTTTCTACAGACATTCATTAAATCCTCACCACAAAGCTGTGATGCAGGTTTAATGATCCCCATCACGTAGATGAAAAAGCTGAGGCTCAGAAAAGTGTAGTAATTTTCCCCATCACTAGGAGGTGGTGAAATCAATGTTCAAGCAGGTCTGTCTGACCCAAAACCTATCAGGAAATGTTCCAAAGGAACAATGAGCAGAGTTATGTGTAAGTATAAACAGCAAGTGAAGTTAGGAAAGAAGGCAGTTTTATATCTGAATTATTCCTTAAAAGTCTTTGGATGCCTTTAAGTCAGAATGTGAATCTCTAATTGCCTTCTGATTCATGAGCCTATTCTCATGATCATATTCTGCATCAATACTGTAGTTTTATCTTGGAAGAATGCAAACATCTTTTACATTCATCTTAATTTTTAAAGTTTCTTGAATGCTCTAGAAATAACAAATTGTAAGTCAGTATTACCTTGTCTATTCACTAAAATTGTGATGTGACTTAGGAATAAAAATCTAAATATGAATGATTTAGCATTTTTCTAGAATGAAATGCTAGAAATTTTGAGATAGGCTAAAATGATTATAACTTAACATGCACCCAGAAGAAAAGGGAAATTATATGCTAAGATACTAAAATGACTTAGTTATGTTAAATTTCATTTTGCTATACTACATTTGTATTCTCAAGTTAATGCTGACCAATAATCTATTTTTATTAAAAATAAATTATGCCTAGTACATATACAACTGTTGTCTATCTCCATCTACAGAAGGTGCGGAGATTCCTACAATCTTGCCAGACAAATACAAATTCTGTGGCTCCACAAATTCATTTGGCAATAATTTGTTTATGCAATGATAAAGCAGTGAAGTTACCCATGTTTAAGTGTAAAACAATGGAAGATATAAATTTAGTTTTACTTGCAATGAGAGAGTGTTCCACTGTTCTGAACAATCCATTAACTACTATACCTAAACAAAGTCTTTATAATGTTATGTTTCTCATTTCATGAATTTTTATAGCTAATGTGTTTTCAGCCAAGAATAATGTGGCGATTAGAAGAGAATTCAATAAGAATATGTGGCAATGCAGGAAGTATAGAAGTTAATGAATTCTTCGGTGACTAGAAAACAATTATTTTTTTTTTTTTTTAAAGATTTTATTTATTTATTTGAGACAGAGAGAATGAGAGAGAGAGAGAGAGCACATGAGAGGGGGGAGGGTCAGAGGGAGAAGCAGGCTCTCTGCCGAGCAGGGAGCCCGATGCGGGACTCGATCCCGGGACTCCAGGATCATGACCTGAGCCGAAGGCAGTCGCTTAACCAACTGAGCCACCCAGGCGCCCTAGAAAACAATTATTGATCACCAATGTTTGGAAAGCTTTAAATCAATGACGACGACAAAAAGTTTCTGAAAAAAATCAAGAAGAGTAAGATCAAAGGTTTTGAAATCAATAAAATACAGCAGTGTCCCTTAACTATGGTTTCGCTTTCCACAATATCAGTTCCCCAAAGTCAACCTCAATCCAGAAGCAGGTGATCCTCCTTCTGACATATCATCAGAAGGTCAACAGCAGCCTGATGCTACGTCACAGTGCTTGCTGCCTGCGTCACTCACCTCACTTCGTTTCATCCCATAAGCATTTTACCATCTCACATCATCACAAGAAGAGGAGGAAAAAAGCACATAAGATCTTTTGAGAGAGAGAGGCCACATTCACATAATTTTTATTACAGTATATTATTATAATAGTCCTATTTTATTATTTATTAATTATTGTTGCTACTCTCTTACTGTGCTCATTTATATATTAGAGTTTATCATAGGCATGATAGGAAAAAACATAGTATATATGTAGGGTTCAGTAGTATGTGTGGCTTCAGGCATTCACCAGGGTCTTGGAATATATCTCCTGAGGATAAGGGGAGGGACTACTGTATTGATTTTTCTAACATTGTATGCTAATTTGTGGATTTTAGACTAATGCCTTTTGCATGAACCTGGCTTGTAGGGAAAAGCTACCTGACAAACTGTCTGAATTTATGAAATTGATGTAACTCCAAAGAGGGGGAAATTAATACACTTCTAGCTTGGGAAACTCAGTTAATAGCACAACCTAAATAGCTATGGATTTGGAAGATCTATATAGTTTCACACTTGTTTCTTATTTACTTGCCACTTTACATCAGTAGAAGAGATTAGAAATTGATTAAAATTTTCAATTAGGTTCACTATCAATTAGGTCAATAGAATTCAGCATTAGAATATGAAAAGAGAGTAGGCACTACATTTATGTGATAATGCTGAAGGATGGGAGGGACAGAGTGTAGGAGAAAAGAAAGAAAGAGAGACTGAGAGAAAGAGATTGATTATAGAAATGAGAGTAATGTAATTAAAATCCATCAATAATAAAAAATCCAGTTGGAGTCTCTTAACTCATCAATAATTTGCTATGACACCCGGGGTGCCTGGGGGGCTCAGTTGGTTAAGCGACTGCCTTCGGCTCAGGTCAAGATCCTGGAGTCCCTGGATCGAGTCCCGCATCGGGCTCCCTGCTTGGCAGGGAGTCTGCTTCGCCCTCTGACCCTATCCCCTCTCATGTGTTCTTTCTCTCTCATTCTCTCTCTCTCAAGTAAATAAAATCTTAAAAAAATAATAATAATTTGCTATGACGCCAGTAGGCAGTAATTACCTACTGGTGATTACATAGATCTGAGCTTACCTTTTATTTTCTGAGTCAACCTACTTGAGAATGTATTTAAAAAACAACAAAATAGTCAAATGTTTAACCAAAAAAACCCAAAAAACAACAACCAAAAAAACGGATCATCTATAAATGGAGTAATTATCCCCTGAATAAAATCTGATACTAAGATATTCCCTGAGTAACAGAAACTAGAATGACATATATCAATCACATTTCACTTTTAACCATTCTCAATAATGTGACTAATGCTTAATCTACAGGGGCAGCCCTACTGTCTATGGTGCCCTACAAATGTCTCTGGGACATTACCACCCCCTGGCGGTTAGAATGAGAAACTCCTGTCCTCCCTTGTTTCCTTACCACCTTATTTCTCCCCCAGTTCTATAAACTCACATTGTATTTTCCCTGTTTCAATATCTTTCTGCCTGACTCAAGGAATCAGCTTTCAGATTTATTCACATATACAACTCTCCATGTCTCAACTTCTATATCTCTTCCAGCTTTTAGTAACTTCCTTTAGGAAAACAATTTTCTCTCTCCTTATCTGTCTTTCTATCTTGATCTCTACAATGAGTTAAAAGTGGATTAATGAGTTTAGGATTCAAGTAAATCATCACTAATAAGTGTATTATTTCTAATGACAGGACTTTAGAAAATTATACTAGAGGCATAAATGAGATGTAACTATATCAACAAAAAGGAAAGTTACAAATGTAATTGAACTAGATAGCAGGACCAGTACTATCTACATTAAATGTAATTTTAAAAAATGTTAGATCCAGTAAATCTACATTAAATATAATTGAGAAAATATCAGGACTATTAGGGTCTACATTAACCAATTTTATAGGTGTCCAAAATATCATTTGAAATCTCCACAACTATTTCCCCCATCTATTAAAACCTTTTAACTAAATATTCCTTTATACAAGAGTTGTATGTTAACAGCTAATCCTACTTTAATTTTCCTGACTTTTGTTTTTGGCAAAAAACATTCTACTTTTTTCATTATTAACATGGACTGGATGTTTTATTATAGTATATATATAGTCCCCATATTTCATATAACTGAGGATCACATAGAAGGGGAGAACATGTTACCCTCTTACAGCACAGCGCAGAGCTATAAGAGCTGTGTTTGCTGAGAACATATACTTGAGGCATAAAAGAAAGACCAGGAAAGTACAATTAATATATTTAGCATTTAATCCGAACATGACCCTCCACCACCATGGTAACACGCAGCCTCATAAAGAGAAAAGAAGCACTGGTTTGGAACCGGACAAACTTCGGCTTTGATTTTCAATCTACCATGTAAGTACCTATTTAACCTTAACCAAATTGCTAGGTTTTCTGAGCAATGACTTCCTCATCTGCGAAATGCTGCTAGTAAGGCTTCCGCGCTAGGGCTGTACTAAGGTACACATATATGCACGCACACAGACATATACAACCCCCCAGTCACTGATCTCCCTACATCTTACAGTATGCTGGCTGCACTCTCTCAGGCTTGCTGTCCCATGAAGCTGTAACAATACTGGAGGGAGCTCTGGTCTTTATCTTTACTGCTTCATGACAGAAGGGAAAATAGGACTTTCTCTAACTAGAAAAATCAGGAAAAAAGTATGGAAAACACTCATACTGGCCTACATTGAGTTAAATGGCCATCATAAGACAAATCACTCTCCCCTTAGGGGGTGTAGTACTATACTGAACCAACTTGAGCAGGATTTCAGGGGCACAAGGCCTCAGCCAAAGAGGCTGGGCAGGCATCCTAAGCAGATACAGGTGCTGGATTACACAAAGACTGTGTCCACATCTTGAATGCTTCACTCTCTAGAGTTAATTTTTTTAAGTCACTAATCATTATTCATTCCTCAAATAAATCAACCATCTCGGATGACTGTAGTAGTCTTCTGGCCGGGTACCATTGCCAGATTCTTCTGCCCACCACTGTCCTCTTTTGCATTACTTCATGGCTCAAGAACCAACAATGGTTTTGTGTGTCCTGGCATAAAAGATCTAACCTCTGCCACTTTCCCTTAAAGCATCTCAATGCCTGGACCTTTCTTGCCCAGCTACCTTATCTGCATCTATTCCTTAAGATGAACCATTCTTCTTGGATACTCAATATTCCCTGCCCCATCACAATCATTTTCCCCCCAGGCCTCTGATTGTGCTCATCTCATTAGTTAAAATGGTCTACTCTCCATTTCCAAATTCCAATCATCCATTACAACCTAATGTTCTAATTTTGTTCCATTTTTATAGGCCACTTATGCTGATTCCACCCAGGTAGAATCAATTATATAATAATTTATTATTTCCTATTTGTTTTGCTATCTCTACACTTAGGTTATAAGTGCCTGAGAACACAGGCACATCTTAGAGATACCTTCCTCTCAGACATCTTCCTTAGAGACATCGTCCTCACAATGTCAGGCGTAATGGGCACTCAACAACAAACATTTGATTTTTGTGCCCTTTACAAACAGAAAAGTTGGATACCCTACATTTAACCTAACATTAACCCTAAGATAAAAACACACAGAATTGCTCTTTGATTAAATGTTATTCAACATTTAAGTCCAGTTCTGCTCCTGGATAAAGGTCATCTTCAGATAGTCATGTGACACAGGGGGAGTCAGAAACTGGAAATTTGCACATTTACAACCACCACTCTCCCACAGGGGAGACCTGGTGCTTTTGTTTCCAAATAAGTCAGCGGTCTGCCCTTGCGGATTCCAGCAACCATTTTCTGAAAACATCTGAAAACCTTAACTCCCGAATCCTAAGCAGCCAATTCATCCTTACATCAAGGTGATAAGACAAACACCACTGCTTCATGTCTTAACTGAACGACTGTCAGTGGTTGTTATTTTCAGGAGTGATGAAAACTTTCCAACGGAATGGCTTCTTAAGGTGCCCCCCCCCTTTTTTTTTCTTAACTCCTGAATTCACAGAACCTAAAACCTACTAAAACTTAGATTTACAAATCTGGCAATCTAAAGCAAATTGATCAGACCAATGACTTTGTAGAAAAACAACATATACATACTTCAGTTCTTTTGGTCTATTTATGTAGAAAATCACAGAAATGGAAGTCATAGCAGGAAGGAATCAGGAAAGCAAACAATTGCTGATTTGGAGTAGTAAGTGTTTTAAAACTAAATTGAAAAAAACTAAAGCAACCATATGTTTTATAAACTTAAATGATTAATGTTTAGTAAATCTTCTGATGGGGCACTATTCTTGGCAGAGAATTAATTTATAAGAAACAGAACAAACGGGCAATCCAGCACATTTCATAAAGGATAACTACATTTCCCAGTTATCCATCTGGGTCCTTTTCATTTCAGTGGTTTAATTAAAACTCAGTGGTATTATCAATCTGTTACATTCTTCATGTTGATGGTTATTACATTTACAGTACAGCAGAAGTACAAATTAAAGTGAGAAGATGATAAATCTCATTTCCAAATTTCATTTCTGTTTCTCTAGTAACTAATACTCTGGTAATATTTTTTAGCTCACTCATGTTTATAGAACAATTTTCATGATTTTTTCTAATTAAAATAAGGGGAAAAAAGAGAAGCCTGATTTTTTTCAATAGCTTATTTTTCTTTTTGCATGCATTATATTTTATGATTCTTCTATCAACCCACTCTGTAGAGACATTTGAGTTGGACTCCTCAAAATCTGTAACAAACTTCTTTTATTTCTTTCTTTTTAAGAATAGTTGTCTTTTAACTGAATGATCTTTTAATATTAGACTTCCTCAAATTAAAGTAAGAAGCATATCATTCAATTATGAATTCTTGGGTTTTAAATTTATATGAAAAGCATCATTATTTTCTGTACAAATCATTAACAAAAGAAATAAGTACCTTTTTCATATCAAGAATGCTTCTTCAAACCTAGAGTATTAAATAAATATTCTTTGGAGTATGCCAGGGATACAGACACATAATCTTATTAACATATGATTATAAATTGGTTTATAATAATGCCAAAAATAGGATACAGTGGGTTATACTGAAAAAAATGCTATTCAAATGCTTTCAAAATATTCAAAACTATACAGCTATAAGCAAAGTCATGAAAAATCAAATTGAGGCTGACTTTCAGAAGAAAAAACATGGACAAAACTCCTCTCTCCCTCTCCCTCCCGACCTCCTGATCTGGAAAGGATGCACAGGATAAGAATGGATATAACCCAATGTGTCTTGACAGACAATTAGAAGGGCTTTAACTTAGTGACCACCCATTAAGAAAAAGAAACAATTATATTGAAATAACTGTTGTCAAAAAGTGATCTGGAAAATCTCCACTCTTGTCAACATTCTTGCATTTCTGAGCACTGGTTATTCCCTATCAATGTCTGCGATCAGTCAGCCCTGACTATGTACAGTCTACCTGTTTGGACCAAGGTGGACTTCCATCCCTAGAGGCAAAATTTACTGTGGTCAATTAAAACTTTCTCAAAAAGAAACACCTGTTCCTCAGAAATGCTAATGAAATGCCTTACAGTTTGAGGAACTTAAGTCCTTTGCTACTTACATAGCTGACTTTATCTGTTCAACACTTTGAACAAGGGCTCCATCCCTGCAGCCAATTATTTAATAAGGATCCCAAAACATTATCTAAATGTCAAAAGATGTATGTTCTAGTTGAGCAGCAGTAGAAGAAAATCCTCTTGTTAGTATTCCAGAAGTCAATTTGCCTGAAACTCAAACCAAGTCTTAACGCAGCATAACAATGAAAAGACAACTCCCTGGAAGTCACATACCTGGGTGCCCAGCTGAGCTAGGCCTATTCTAACCAAGTGTCTATGTGTGTGACATGAGTGATTAATTAGGACAGAGTTCACAGAGCCGGGGGTGTTCTGCTGTTCTGAAAAGATCAAAAGAAGTTAATTATGTAGAGATAAGAGAGAAAGTCAGAAAAAAGTCACAAAGTCAGAAAGAGGAAGAGGAAGGGAGAGAAAGTAGAGGGGGAGAGAGGAGAGGTGAGAGGGAGAGGTGAAAAAACTAGCAAGTAAGAGAAATGCTCTTTCGTGGAAGAACAAATAGTTTCATATTGCTCAAAATTGTATGTAATGGATTGTTTCCATATCTTAGCTATTGAAATAATGCCACAGCCCAAGTGTCCATCAGTAGATGAATGGATAAAGATACAATAGAATAGCACTGAGCCATAAAAAAAAGAATGAAATCTTGCCATTTGCAACAATATGGGTGAACCTAGAGGGCATAACAATAAGTAAAATAAGTCAAAGAAAGACAAACACCATATGATTTCACTCATAAGTGGAATTTAAGAAACAAAATAAGTAAACAAAGAAAAAAAGAGAGAAACAAACAAAAACAGACTCTAAAATCCAGAGAATAAATGGGCAGTTGCCAGAAGGGAGATGGGTAAGGAAATGGGTGAAATAGATAAAGGAGATTGAGTACACTTATCTTGATGAGCAGTGAGAAAGGTATAGCATTGTTGAATCATTATATTGTATACCTGAAATTAATACAGCACAGTATATTAATTATACTTCAATTTTAAAAATTACAAAAAAATTGTATGTGATAGAAGACAAAATATAATGTTGAGCCAACAGACAAAACACAAAGAGTCTTTCTGGTATACAAAGGAATTCAGATTTTATCCTAAAACTGATAGAAGATTATCCCAGTTTACCTGCTAAAGGATTTTAAACAGCAAAGTTTCAGAAGCAGGTTTGTGTTATAATGATAACTTGGAACCACTTCAAAAATTGGAGACAAGGAGACCATTTAAGAACAATAGGATAGCAATGCATTTGAGAAACAAGGAGAAAAATAGGAATAATTAAGACATGGACAAGGGAAAAGGAATTAGTGAGTGGTGGGCTGGGATAAGGAATTTTTTATTAACATGAACAGTATGGCTGAGAAGATCTCACAGAAATTCAGAAATAGTAAGTGGAATGAACAGAAGAGTTTCTCAGAGATGCTGATGAGCACCAATTTGGACCAACTGAGTTTGAAGTGACTATGTAGCATCCAGGGAGATCTGCAGGCCATTCTGGATTTCAGAAGAAATTTGGGAGTGTGTATGTGTATCTCCCATGTATATATCCTGTAGCCCAAATGAATATTAAAAATGTACATATGATTCTGAGTGCAAGAGCTCAGACAAGAGTGAGCACAGGGAGAAGAGAACTGAAGGCAGACCCTTGCAGAAAAAAGACACTAAAGGACAAGTGAAGGAAATGAGCTTATCAAGAAGAAAAAAGAATACCCAGAAATGTAGGATGGAAATGAAAAAAAAAAGTTTTCAAGAGAGGAAACAATTTCCAGGAAGAAAATATTCCAAATGCATCAGAGATACCTAGGAAGGTCAAGAACAACTCATGTGCATGATAACTTTTACAATTCCAACTATCTAAGGGTTATTATTGTTTTTGTTTTTGTCTTTATTTTAAATCAGAAAAATGAAGGCTCACAAGGTTTATGTAACTGGTTTATGTAACCAGACAAGGGAGTGTTGGAGCAGAATTTTGAATCCACACTGTTCTAGTACCATATCCCAAGCTTGTTCTTTCTATCACAGTCTTTCACAATTTGATGTTAGAAATACCAGCAGTAAATAAATGTAAATGATGTTGAAAAGAAAAGCATTTTTAAGAGATGAAGAGAAAGGGACAGGGAAACAGAACCAAGATAAGAGGAGAGTAGGACTATTTATTGGAGGAAGTGAATGGAAAGAGATTACCAGAATAGAGAGTTCAAGGGAAGAGATGAGACCAAAATGGTAGAAGGGATCTACCTGCCCCAGACATAGGAGAAAGGAGGCAATAATATGTACACAAAGAAATGCAGTAGAAAGGAGACTGACAGTAGAGAGATATTTTGCCTGATCTTTTTTTGCTGTTGTTTGCTTGTTTGTTTTCTTGGTAAAGTTGATCAAAAGCTATTTGCAGAAAGGAATGAGACTTGAGAGTATTAGAACAAATGCAATATTCTGCCTACCATTTCTAAATTATTTTACTCTCTTACATTTTTAAAGGAGTACTGTAATATTCCTTTCCTTCACCAACAATGTCAATACAATATGTGTGTTGTTTAGGAGGGAGGGGAAATCAAGAAAATTGTATCACTAAATTTAAATAAATGCGCGAATGATTAAAGAAATTGAAACAGTAATCAAAAACTCCTAAGAAATAAAAGCCCAGGACAAAATGGCTCCCCCAGAGAACTCAACTAAACATTTAAAGAAGAACTGAGGCTTATCCACCTCAAATTCCTCCAAAGAATCAAAGAGGAGAGAACATTTCAAAACTCATTCTATGAGGCCGGTATTACTCTGACACCAAAACCAGACAAAGACACAAAAAGAAAACAATAGATCAATATCCTTGATGAATACTGAGGCAAAAATCCACAACAAAATACTAATAAACCTAATTCAAAGGCACATTAAAAGGATTATACACCATGACCAAGTGGGATTTATACATCGAATGCAGGGATGGTTCAACATATAAAAATCAATCAATGCAATAAACTGTTGAAGCAAGATAAAGCAAAAAACCACATGATCATATCAAATGATACAGAAAATACATTTGATAAAATTTAATATCCTTTAATGATAAAAATACTGATCAAACTTGGAGTATAAGGAAACTATCTCAACATAATAAAATCCATATACAAAAAGTCCACGGTTAACATCGTACTCAATGGTAAAAAACTGAAAACTCTACTTCTAAGATCAGGAACAAGGCAAGGATGCCCACTTTCACCACTATTATTCAGCATACTACTGGAAGTCCTAGTGAGAGAAATTAGATAAGAAAAAAATAAATAAATGCCTTTCAAATTGGAAAAGAATAAGTGAGATTATCACTGATCACATATGACATGATCTCATCTGTAGAAAACTCAAAAGATTCCATGGATGGGAACAAATGGTTACAACTAATAAACAATTTCAGCAAAGTTGCAGGATACAAAATCAACACACAAAATTCATTTGTGTTTCTATACACTAACAATGACCAATTCCAAAAGGAAATTAAGAAAGCAATTTATTATAGGGAATCAAAAAGGATAAAATACTTAGGAATACATTAAACAAGGAGGTAAAAGACTTGTACACTGAAAACTACAAAATGGTACTCAAAGAAATGGAAAATAAATAGAAAGCTATCCACGCCCATGAGGTGGAAGACTTAGTATTATTAAAATGTCCATGCTACCCAAAGCAATCTACAAATTCAAAGTAATATACCTATCAAAATCCTAATGACATTTTTAATATAACTTATTAAATTATAAAAATAATATAAAAAACATAAAGAAATATAAAAAATATCTAAAATTCACATGGAATCTCAAAGTACAAATAGACAATGCCAAGACTACACAATGGGGAAACACTAAACATTCAACAAATAGTGTTGGGAAAATTGGATGTCCACTGCACAAAATGAAGTAGGGCCCTTATCTTATACCATATACAAAAATTAACTCAAAATAGATAAGCACTAAAACTATAAAACTCCTAGAAGAAAACAGGGGGAAATCTTCAGGACTTTGGATTTTACAATGTTTTATTAGACATGACATCAAAAGAACAGGCCACAAAAGAAAAAATAGATGGGACTACATCAAACTAAAAACTTTTGTGCATCAAAGGAAACAACAGAGTGGCAAGGCAACCAACCTACAGAATCAGAAAATATTTGCAACTAAAATAAATAATAAGTTAATATCCAGAATATTTAAGGAATTTCAACAACAAAACAAATAATTTTAAAAAATGAGCAAAGGACTTGATTAAATAATATATGAATGGCCAAAAAGCATATGAAAAGACTGTCCCACATTATTAATCATAAGATAAATACAGATCAAAACTACTATAGGATATTAGTTCATACCCATTAGGATGGCCACTATCAGAAGAACAAAAAATAACAACTGTTAGAATGTGGATAAATTGGAGCCCTTGTACACTGTTCATGGGAATGTAAAATGGAGTAGCTATTATGGAAAAGAGTACAGGCGTTTCTTAAAAAACTTAAAATAGAACTACCCTATAATCCAGTGAGCCCACTCCTGGGTATAGATCTAAAAGAATTCAAGGCAGGATCTTGAAGAGATGTCTGCATATCTATGTTCATCACAGCATTATTCCCAATAACTAGGAGTTGAAAGCAACCCAAACATCCACCAATATATGAATGGATAAAGAAAATGTGCTATAATCATATAAAGGAATATTATACAGCTTTATAAAAGAAGGAAATCCTGTCATATGCTACAACATGGACATTTTACTAAGTGAAATGAGCCAATCACAAAAGGATAAATACTGTGTAATTCCCCTCATATGAAACATCCAAAGTAGTCAAAAACATAGAAACAGTAATCAGAAAGGTGATTAGTTCCCAGAGGTAAAGGGAGGACGTTGGGGAATTAATGTTTAGTAGGTATATTTTTTCAGGGCAGAAAGATGAAGATGTCTGGCGATCTGTTGGAAAACAATGTGACTATCCTTACCACTGAGCCGTAGACTTAAAACTGGTTAAGATGGTAAATTTTACAGCATGTGTTTTTTACCACAATAAAAAAAGGTTTTGGAAAAAATTAAAAAAGCAGAATAGTTGTGGATCCAGATGCACAGAAACTGTATGAACACACAGAGGAATGGCATTTGGGCTGAAAGAACGCATTATAGGACATCAGTGGTCTCTGACATGCAAATAAGAGGGCTAACAGTTCACTTTGTAGTTTTAATGGCAAGGTGGGCAATACCTACCTTGATGAAAATAGAGACCAGTCACGGAAAAGAGCATATCATGGAGTTTTAATTTTAGAAAAAATGTAGAATTCTGTCAAGGTTATCTACTTTAAAAGTTAAATGTAGCAAACAAGGGTTCATCAATCAAGTATAACAAACAGAATGTATGCCTCATATCTATATCTCCAGCTCACTGGAGAAGCTGAAAATTGAAACTATAGAGATAAGGAAGCTTATTACATTTTTTAGGTATAATTTCTGGTTGATAGGCTGGAAAGATTATCAACTGGAAATTATATCATGGCCAACTAAGTGAATGCTCCCCTCCAAATAATGTAGCTTTATTAGACACGCCTCCCTTCTCCCTTCCACCACCTTCAGAAAGCTGGAAATGGCACAATTTCTAAGCCAAGAGACATTGATTATGGAGAAGAGGTAGGTGTGATTTCAGTAGAATCGGGTGGGGAAAAAAAAAGACAGAAATTATGATACATAATTATATAATGGTATCATACTACTGTGTGGCAACAATCCCTTCTGGTCAGAGCAGGGCTGCAAGAGTTGCCATGGTGAATTCCCACAGTAAACTGGACAGCCAAGTGTAAATAAAGGTAAAGCTGATGCCAGACACAGTCTCCTTGGGCTTGGTTGCTCATGACCACCAGAGGTGGGGGCAAGTACCCGAGAACCAAGAATCCAGACAGGGAAGGAACAATAAAAGGATACTGCAAAGAGCATTAGGGCATTTTATTCCTTTGATAATACGTATAAAATCATCCCTGAGATTTTATCTTAGTAAAAACGAAGGAGAAAAGAAAACTGAAAAAGCACCAAGCAACCCCAGGCTCCAAATTCTCCAACCTATCTTTATACCTTGGGAAGTTTCTAAGGAAAATAGCCATCTCTGTGCAAAACGATAACCAGTCAAAAAGATAAGAGACATGTGAGTTCTCACAATCTAGGAACAGGGTGCAATTTGGCCCAATTGCTCTCCTGACTGTAATGAAAACCACAGTGCTCTGTTGTGCAAATAATGGTTTGTAAAAACAGAGGCTTTATGAATTCCGCCATCTAATGATTTTTCCATAACATGCTAATTAATTCTATAATTAAGAAAATGTTAAGAATCTTGGGGCGCCTGGGTGGCTCAGTCGTTAAGCGTCTGCCTTCGGCTCAGGTCATGATCCTGGGGTCCTGGGATCGAGCCCCACATCGGGCTCCCTGCTCCGCGGGAAGCCTGCTTCTCCCTCTCCCACTCCCCCTGCTTGTGTTCCCTCTCTCGCTGTCTCTCTGTCAAATAAATAAATAAAATCTTTAAAAAAAAAAAAGAAAATGTTAAGAATCTTAAAAACTTAGAAAATCAAGGAAATGCTGAATTGAAATTGCCAGCTAGTTTTTAACACGGTACTGTTAATAGTCGGTAACATCTCGAACAAATTCCATTCTTCCTTCTTCATAATTAAACTTTGCTTTCCACCTTCCTTAGCCTAAGGCATCTTACCTGCACCAGGGCCTGACCTGATAAGGAAAATAAAACCTAGGATATGCAAAATAAAAAAGTGGCCTCGCACATAAGCAGAGTAAGACGCTGGCCTATGTTGTGTTCTTTGTGGGTCTCCAGCATGAAAAGTCCTCTGAACTTCAATTGAGAGGAGCCTCCCTGCCACAGTGGGGGATTTAGTCCTTTGGGTTAAGACATTTTGCACATTAAAATCAACCTATGGGGAGGTGAGCGTTTCTATGAGAAGCAACTGATATTATAGACATTAACATAATCTGATCTGGATTATCAGAATGAAGGGAGCCAGTCTTCTAAAAAGCAGAGGGCTGCGAGGTTCCAAGTGTGCGAGAGGGAGGGAGGGGCAGCCCTGCAGGGGAAACTGCCTCCTTCGGTTCTGCTGGAGGCTAGTTCTAATTACCAGGAAATAATCAAAGAATATATTTTGGCAGAAGAAAACATGTCCTCCGAGGCATTATGTTTTAAGCAACTATGTCCTTTGTGGTTGTTTTATGTGAGTGCCATCTTTAGTCAAGAGCTTCCAGAGAGTAAAAAGGACTTAAAGCTATTGAATTGCCAATTATTTACCACTGCTGTCCTAAACCGCATGCATTTTTAAGGAATTCATCATTTGGGAAATTGTTTTGCTTGGGGGCTTAGGAAGAACTACTTTAAAGAACTAGAATTAAAGGGACTTTTTAAAGGACTTCTAAACTGAGTGCCTAACAAAGAAGACTTGAAGTATAAATGCCTCCATGAAGAGAATGCCAAGTCACCAGCCGCACCAGCACTTACCGGAGCCTTGCCCTGGGGCTTTGCAGTGTTCAAGGTTGTTGCCTACTTTGTTCTCCCAGTTCTGGAGACCAGCACAGGCTAGGATGAGAAAGGAAAGATACCAAAGGGAAGAAACTAACATCCTTTTAAACTCCGTTGGTTGAATCTAGTTAATTTTCTTAAATAGGGAAGCCAAATTAAAGTTGCACTTCCCCAAAGTCACTCAGGAGGCCAGGTTCCCCGGTCCTGACAGGCAGCTCCAGTTCAGAATTCCTGTCACAGAAGACAGGAACAAAGCTCTGGACACTTTGTGTTGTTATCCTTTCCCTCTAAGGAGCATGAGTTATAAACGCTTCCACAGCGGGCCTGTAACTACTGGCAGTTTTAACTTCAGGGATGCTGTCACTTGCCATGGTCTACCCCAAAGTTTTCACTGCATGCATTCAGAAAAGAGAAAAAGAAAAAAAAAAAAAGAAAGAAAAGAAAAAAAGAACAGGCTCAAGGAGCGGGTCTTATCCACACAGGATAAGAATAGATAGCATGTAGCAACTATATTTGGCAAGGTGATTCAACAAGAGGAAAGGGGAGATAGATTTAGTTCCCCTTTACCCTTCTATTTCCAACTCACTGAAACCAGAGTGGGGAAATGAACATGACAGAGACCTAGGCTGCAATTCTTTACTGAAATAAGAGGATGTGGATGGGAGATGATGTAACAGGAAGGCTCCTTCAGAAGTCAGGTCACTTCGGTTCCTGTTCTAACCCCATGTGACCTTCAACAGGTCGATTTTGTTTGTAGACCCAGGAGTTCTTCACAGACAAACTAAACAGATTGTACAAGAATAATCTCTGTAGTCTACTTCACCATCCAAAAAATCCATGACTAAATGTATTTCTAATCAAACTAAATTCACAAAAAAAACTTGAACTTTTCAGAATCAGTGAAAATGAATGGTGTGTACAGATTCAAATTTGTTCAGATTCTAACTAGTAACACTGTTTTGGAACTGCAATTAGTGTTCTAGAAATTTCTTCCATCTAACCCTAAGCCAACAGTTAGAGAATGCTAAGCTTTTGGATATTGTACTTGAGACTTTATGCCAAAGTAAAGAAATTGCTCAAGGCACATTTGAATTTTTATGACTCTAATGATGTCAGTTCACAAGATGGACTATTTCCTTTGGAAAACAAAGAGTCCTCCAGGGTGACAGAACAGACGGTGGGCCAAACTTTTACTTATGGCTCAGATTACATAGACGCTGCACCTTAAATAATTTATATGATGTGATCATACTCAGGCCTCATCTGTGGGAACAGACTGAACTGAAACCAAATATGTCCCAATCTGTATACTAATCACTGTTCAATAGCAGAGACGCGGTGGCGAGTCCATTAGGCTAGCCAGAGTCTGGAGGCTCAGGCTACTTAAGCACTGAGCAGATGTTCAATTCTGGTGAAAATGCTTGGTTCCACCCCACCCCCAGCTGAGAGCTCCATAAGTGTAGGCTGACTCACTGACTCAATTAGACAAGAACTGGCTTTGGGAGTCTATAGGCAAAACCATGCACAATCAGCCTTGTCCATCCCTACTGAAAGAACCCAAAAAAGCATGTGATGTCAATAAGCTAAATAATACCTACAAACACTGCGGCAGTGCAAATATACTTTCTTTTACTAACAGGAAATAGGAAAATAGGAACGAGTGAGGAATGGTAAAAGCACTTCTCCAAGCTAAAGATCTCATACAAATTCAAAGTTGTTGCCCCAAGTTTTGAAATCAAACCGTAGTCAAAAAGTCATGAAACTTAATGATTATTTATCCTAACTGCCTCCTATATAAGACTGATAAAACCAGCATTGATTTGAATGCTACTCTTGTAGGTATTTCTACAAACTTTCTTTTGGAGACTCACAACAGTGCCCTCTGTAACCACAGACTAGATAACTCCAATTATCCATTTTATAGATAGGGGCCCTAAAGTCTATTCAAAGAAATGCAGTGCCAGGACCAAGGAATGAAATCACTGATTCATGACAACCGTTATCTGGATTCAGGTCCTTTTACTCTGTAAAATGCCAAGGGCTGTTTGCCTCCTCCACCCCTATCTATGAGCAGAGAGCAAAGCCAGATTCAGTGGCAAAGTGGTCTCCACATGGCTGAACAATCTGGATCAAAAAGGAGGCAAGGGAATGTGAGAGACTCCAGAAAAATCATACCAGCTGGAAGCTACACTTCATGTCCAGTGAGAAGCAATGGGGAAAAGCATTCTCTAGATCACATGCTTGAACTATAATAAAAGGCTCTATGGAAAGGTGGAAAGTGGGCAGTAATCCCAGAGATCTGAATTCAGAACTAATTCTGTTGCTCATGAGCTGTGTGACTTTGAGCAAATTTCGGAATTTCTATATACCTAGCTCTTCTTACCTGCAATACAGGGATCACCAGGCCTTCTTTACATTGTTGTTGTAAGTGCATGTATATGAGCCCACGTTGCATGGCAGGCCCTCCATCAGTAACACATTTCTTACCACACTTGCCACCTGCAGCCACCAAGCCCTTTCAAGGCCAGTAGACAAAGTTCAATCTGAACCAGGAGACACACAAATTGGGCATCATGGGCAGAGATTAGTACATGCTCTTCCCTACAGGCCACCAATCAAAACAATCTCACAACTAACAGGCACAATAATATTTGCTCTTCTGGCATTTTTCTTTTGGTAGCTAGAAGTGGATTAAGAAAAAAAAAAAAAGCCTTTTGTCTCCTTCCTTCTAGCAAAATTTACACCAAAAAGAAAGCAATTAAACAATTATTAGGCAAAGTAAGAAGGGCTCTTCATCTCCTTTTATACTAGAAGGAAAAAGAGATGGTTATTTCTGCAATTTTAAAAATGTCCTTCAAGTACACATGCTTGACCCAAACCTACAAAGCTGGAAGGGAACTCTCATGTTGAGCAGAAATCTTTGTCTTGCTATATTTAACACTAGATATTATAACCACTCAAAAATATTAAGCACTGATTATATAAAGCATCAGTTTAGGACCCAGGATCTGGAATCACAAAGAGTTTGAATCTAGGCTCTGGTACTGATGTGCTGTGTGCCCTTGGGCTGGGTACTTAACCTCTCTGTGCTACAGTCTCCAGATCTACAAAATCAAAATAGCAACAATATCAACCTCCTAACAATCCAGGTGAGGCAAAAGAATATAAAATCCATGCAAAGCAATTGGAACAGTGCCTGACTGTTAAGAAAAAGTAGTAAATGTTAGCAATCATGCTTAGTTATTACTGAGTGAATCTCACAGGTCTTGAAAGAAATGTGTTAAGTGAAGACTGATTGGGCTAGTTAAACTTGAGAGTTTGAAACAGCATTTTATAATAAAGTTGCTGAAAAACTCTTTGTTTCTTATGTTGCCTGCTGCTACCACAAGAGAAACAACATCCTATCACTACATTTACACCTGATATGGGACATGCAACGATTTATGATAAAAGTTCTCTATCTTTGGAATGAGTGTCCTGATTAATCCTACACTATGAAAAACTAACCATTTCACCATGCTTTGGAAAAGATTTTAAGTCCCTTAACTCAGTTCAGAGCACAGTGTGGTCCCCATATGAAAGTTTCCTCAATACTGAAATGTCTTGAAAAAGAGTGATACCCTATTGCATGGATGTGGTTCCACCTCACCTAATATCCCACCCTGTAGGTAAATACATCTTCCTTTTGAGACATTTCATGGCCCAAACTGTCCAACTCCCATCTGAAATAACCCAGAAGCCATTTTCTGTTCCTTCTAGCTAAAATGCAATTTATTTTAATTTGCATTGTTGTAGTATAAAATGGCATCTTAAAATTTTCATTGTATTTGCCTTACCTATCTCTTTATCTTTTTTCAACAATGTTACTAATAATACAGCTCAAAATTATATAGCCATATAGTGCCTATCATGCAACACACACTGATTATAACACTTCACATAACTCATTTTCGTCCTCACAGTGCTGAGGTACTATGATTATGATCTTTTCGCAGGTGATACAACTCAGGCAGAAAGAACGAGCATAAATTGCCCAGTGTCATACAGCTGGAAAGCACAGTTAGAAGCACACATACCACTATGCTACACTCTAGATCCCTCCTTCCTTTCTGTTTTTCTCCTTCCTGCCTGCCTGCCGCATCCATCTGTTCATCCACCACTCATCCATATGTCCTTTTATCTATCTGCCCATCTCTCCATCCAGCTGTCAACCAAGAAATAGATGGCGAGGAAGAAGGAATTAGAGCATAAACTTAGAAAGAAATTTGAAATTTAACTAATTCAAATATATCGTAGGATTTCTTGGCTGTAAAGATTTCTCTTGTAGTAGGCTCAGCACGACATGATTAAAGAACCAGTGCTTTAAGTGAGTGTCAGTTTCTCAAAATGTAAAGACTAGCTCTATTCAAGAAACCCAGCAGATTTGAAGGGACACGTATAGTCTTACCATACAGCATTCACGTTACTCAGATATGAATACTATATCTAAAAGGAAAGACATAATCAGCAATTGTTCCTTTTCTTACAGTAAGAAGGAAGTTAGGTAGAAGTATGTCTAAACTATCTTTCCTTCCTTAATGAAACTGCTATTGATTTTTCATCCTAGTGAATCGTTGCCTGGAAGCAATTTCTTTTAGCTGCAGGTTCTCACATTTAATTTGGATGTATGCTTAAGGGAGAGTTTATCAATAAAATGTCCAGAGGAACGCCAAAAGGTTTTTATTAGAAAGAAACAGTGAAAGCAATTTTATCAATTTTGTTAAACACAAAGGTGATCAAAGAATTATGAATGAATGGCATTTAAAGAGCAATTTCAATGTGAATATGGGTCATATCAACATAATCATCACTCTAAATGTTCTCAGTGGGCATAAACATTCAAGATTTCCACGAACAAAACATAAATTTGCCTGCCCTTACAGGAAAGAGCCAAAAGCTGGCCTTAAAGGTGACTTTGCTGACCAAAAATAATATCTCCCCAAATTCTTTCAGCATCATCCCTTATTATGTACTTATTACTGAACAAAGCATGAACATGTATTATCTCATTTGCTCTTATAACCCAGGTACCCAATTTTATACATAAGTAAGGCAGAGAGAATTTAAGAAATTTGCCCCAAATTATATAATTACCAAATGGCAGAGCCAGCATTCAAACTCATTTGTGTACTTCTAGAACTCACATTCATAATCCATGAACAGTTTGCAGATGCAAAGCACTTTGATTCTCTTCCATATATAAAAAAGCCTTCAAATAAGTGAATATTTTCATAACAATCATTAATGCTTCAGGATCATAAATGTTTAGATTAAACTAAGTCTGTACAACGTCAATAACCACAATATTGGAATGTTGGAAAAGAAGACATTTTTAAAATAAAAAAACATTCTTGAGGTTCAATTTATTTACTTTGGATCCTCAAATCCATATAAGTACCATAAAATCCCAAATAGATATGATTAAGTCCCTCTCAGAACACAGTCCCTTATTCCTAAAAGTGCACCGCATTCAAGAATGGTGCCACCCTGGACAGAACTAGTTCCAGAACCATTTGCACATTGACCTTCCGCAGACCTTGGTCTTTGATCTCTCTCCTGCTCTGCACCTCTTGCTTAGCACTATGTATAGCCCCTACTCAGTACTAGATGTTTGTGGTTCAAGTTGTTTTCTCTTTCCTGCCAGAGCTTTTCCATAGACTGATGATACACTACTCAACTCTTCATTGCCCAGGAAACTGTTCCAGGACTCCTGGAACCTCTTGAAAGTATCTCAAACCAAGAATGACACCACCACACAGATGGGTGGTAGAAGTCAATATATATCTAAGAACAGAATTGTTGCTTCTGCCTGCCAGCAACACTCCTTCCTATGCTATTCTACTCTCAGGGTTCCCAGAAAGTCATCCCATTATGCCAGTAATTTGTATTCACTTCCAAGGAAATCATGCAGAAAAATGAATCGTAACAATAACCCCCCAAAATGACTAATCCAATTAAAAATGGGCAGAAGACACGAATAGACATTTTTCCAAAGAAGACATCCAGATGGCCAACAGACACATAAAAAGATGGTGAACATCACTCATCACCAGGGAAATACAAATCAAAACCACAATGAGATACCACCTCACACATGTCAGAAGGGCTAAAATCAACAACAGAGAAACAACAGGTGTTGGCGAGAATATGGAGAAAGGGAAACCCACTTGCACCATTAGTGGGAATGTAAACTGGTACAACCACTGTAGAAAACTGTATGGAGTTTCCTCCAAAAATTAAAAATAGAACTACCCTATGATCCAACAATTGCACTACTAGATATTTACCCAAGGAATAAAAAATACTAATTCAAAGGGATACATGCATCCAATGTTTATAGCATCATTATCTACAATAGCTAAATTATGGAAACAGCCCAAGTGTCCATCAACTGATAAATGAATAAAGATGTGGTACACACATACAATGGCATATTGCTCAGCCACAAAATGAATGAAATCTTGCCATTTGCAACAACAGGGATAGAGCTAGACAGTATTATTCTAAGGAAAATAAGTCAGTCAGAGAAAAACAAATACCATATGACTTCACTTATATGTGGAATTTAAGAAACAAAACAAATGAGCAATGGGGAAAAAGAGAGAGGGAGGAAAACCAATAAACAGACTCTTAACTATAGAGAACACACTGGTGGTTACCAGAGGGAAGATGGGTGGAGGGATGGGTGAAATAGGTGATGGGGACTAAGGAGTGCATGAGTTATGATGAGCACAGGGTGATGTATGGAACTGTTGAATCGCTATACTGTACACCTGAAACTAATATTACACTGTATGTTAACTAACTGTAATTTAAATAAAAACTTAATAAATAAAATAATTCAGTTCTTAAAACAAACAAAAACCAGAACAAGAGAAACTGTTAACAACAGAAAAGGACTTAAGTAGTTCAGCCATATTACAAACACTAAAGCACCGTGATTCCACCAATATATTCATTTTGAACACTGTTAGGGCATGTTCACAAGCCCTCAGTTAACAATGCCGTCTACTCTTTTCTCTTTATTTCCAATACAATTTTGGATTATGTGTCACACACAATCTGATTAGTATTAGTTTCTCAGATAAAAAGAAGTTCAAACTGGATTTTCCAAAGTCATGTGTGTATTGTCATGCATTCATTCTCCTGTGCACTATACATTTATTGAGCTCAAAACTGAGCAAGACTCTGGAATCAAGATTATGAGGGATTCAAAGATGAGTAAGAAAAGATATTGCTCTCAAAGGCTTTCTATTCTAGGAGTGTGCTGGTGTACTAGCAATCACGAGTGATGGAAAGTTCTCTTGCTGTCCTTCCCTTGTCTTTCCCTTGGCTTCATTTCTCACACTCTACTCTTGCTCCCCAAGCCTCCCACATCCTGCCATCTTTCAGGCACCTAGAACCTCAGGGCTCATTCCTGCCCTTCCCTATGGTGCCATAAACTGAAAGGGACTATTCAAATGCACTTTCTATGACAGTCCCACTTTTAATTACATTTGTCCCGTATGTTTAAGTGATGTTCTATTTGTATGTATTCAAAAAACATAATCTTTGATATCCAAGCCTCAAGAAGTCCTTGATGTAGTTAACACAGATAACTAAGATGTGATGCCATTCACTTAAAACTATTTTCTCCTTTATTTGTCCCTTCAGTAAGTATGCATTACAAGCTATTTTGTGGAGATTCTCTCCTAGGTTGATGACTATAGACTTAGGGCTCTCAGGGAGGGCTGTCTCTTCCAAATGAGCATCCAAGGTTCCTGACAGACTCCCACCTAGAGTCTCAGTGCTGCATTTTTTAAAGCAATTGTTTAGAAACACAAGTTTATTATCAAGAATATTCTCATTCAAATTCCAACTCTGCTACTCATCTCACGGTTGTGAGTCAGTTTCATCAGATGCAATATAGGAATAATAATGTCATAGGAGTTTTGTGAAGAGTCAATGAAATAAAGCATGTGAAAGCAATCAGGCATCTAATAACTGGTCAGTCAACATAAATATTATCATTGCCTCTATTGTTTCTAGCACATTTTGTGGGAGTTTTTATAAGATTTTTCTTACGTATTATTTATTTTGTACATCTTATCTTATGCATCTCATGTAGCTCTGGAGATTTTTAAATGAGCCTAGGAAGCAAATTTTCGCAGCCATACTCAATATTTCTCTGGAAAAAAATTAAAACTATTAAAAAACATAAAGTATTTTAAATCAAAGATGTCAAATAAATTCCCTGAAAAGATTAAATGAAAACTGATTGACTCAATTTTGAGAAGTTTAAGATACTAAATTTTCAGGCAAATACAAAAACTTGAGATGAATGTTTTTCATCTGCTATAGCCGCCGATGTCAAATTCCTCTACTATTAGTGTCATCCCTATCACCGAAAATACTGCACCAGAGGAGACGTCCTGCTGCTTAATGTTGGTGACATTTATTTTTCAGCTTCAGAAGGAAAAACACAAACCTCTAAACTGAAATCTGTGTGGGCCAGTGAAATACGGCAGTTGTCTTATCAGAAAAGAAGAAAAAGACAATTTTTCAGTTTTTGAGACGATAATTGTTACTTCAGTTTCTCTCAAAGAAAATAAAATAAAAATTCTCAAATTTTAAGAAGTAGATTTCCACTACTATAGTAAATTGTGAAAACAGTTCATCAAACTAAACTGTCACTTGCTTCTAGGTTTAAAAATGATTAAGACAATAACAGTTTTAATTGTTCAGACATTAAATGAATTAAAGTTATCCCATGGTCCCTATTTATCATTTTATTATTTTCTGGATTTATTTTTTTATTTTCTCTCTTGGTTATCAAACATTGCTTTGACCCAATGTAAGTGAATAAACAAGTGGATTGAAATATACCCTTGTATACATGTTTGAAAATTTTTAAAATCTCACAATTTTAAAAACAATCAGTATTTTCTACCTTTGTAGCTGATTCAATGAAAGAAATCTGAAGACCACTTAATTCTCTGCCATACTTCCTTTTGTGTTCATTTAAACGACGAATATATTGAAATCTTTTTCACATTTCTCATCTAGAAAAAATGTTTTTTATATTCTACATATACATGAGATCATACAGTATTTGTCTTTCTCTGTCTGACTTATTTCATTTAGAACAAGGCCCTCAAGGATCCATCCATGTTGTCACAAACGGCAGAATTTCCTTCTTTTTATGGCTGAATAATATTCCAATTTATATATACGTGAATAATATATAAAACACAAATATTGTATATATATAATAATATATGCATATGGATATATATATCCATATATATATATATATACCCATATATATATATACCCATATATATATATCCATTCATCTGTCAATAGACACTTTGGTTGTTTCCATGTCTTGGCCATTGTAAATAACGCTGCTATAAACATGGAGGTGCAGATAACTCTTTGAGACAGTTCTTTCAATGCCCTTGGATATATAGAAGTGAAACTGCTGGAGCAGATGGTAGTTTCATTTTTAATTTTTTGAGACTATCTATTTTCCATAATAGATATACTGATTACTTATACAATGCTGCATGTCAATTATATCTTATTAAAACTGAAAAAAATTTTGTAAAAACACCTTGAAATGTAAGGGAACTCTAAACATTTGAGTGACTTTTAATGGCAAACAACATTTTGTTCAACTTGTTCTCCACAAACTCTAATAATAATTTTCACATTATTTTCATGTTAAAACTAGTATTTCCACAGGTTACTTTTGCAGAGATTTTACAGAAAAACTAAAAAGACCACTTAAAAAAAAAGAGAACTATTATGTCATACTTCTTCCTCTATTCTATTCTATATATAAAGTCACCTAAACAAGAAATAGAGGGAGACTCTGCAAAAGTTAATCGGAACTTCCAAGGCAAATATACTTCTAAATTGCTCTCTGGAAATATCTATACTCTTGCTTTTCTGTTACCATAGTCAACAAATTCAAAAATATAAATATGACCACAAAAATTTCAGGTTTCCCTTGTTACTTCCTCTGCCCCCAATACATCCTCCTTTTTTAACTAAGGAACACCCTGTAAGTACCAGAAAATCAGTGTGTACACTTTCCCCACCCAGACACCTCTCCCCTACACACATTCAGCTTGGCTTCATTTATTCTCTCCCTGTCTCTCTGTGCTTATATATATATATATTATGTATATCTTTTATATATATTGATTTATATATAAATATTTCATATGTATATATACACACACACGCACATGTGCTTTTTTTTCTAACCAATACAAAGAATATTTTGAAAGATGAGATATTTTCAAGTTAGGAGATTCTCATAGGGTGTCTGCCTGCAGCTGAATACTGAGTTTGTTCCAAACCTTAGATCCCCCTGGAAGTTCACTCCAAACAAGGGAAATAGGATAAAGGAGGGAATAATGAGTATTTTTAAAGCCTCTATGAAGAAATGGAGAGAAAATTTAAAAAGGGATCACAAAAGGCAGAGCAGAAATAAAGGGTGGGAGGATACCAGATAAATGTGTTCGAGTGTTGACACATTCCACCCACAACTGAGTGAGAACCTCAGTCTACCCTTGCAGAGTTGCCCAGACAAGGAAACGCCACAGCTTGATTCTGTTGGTAGCTGTGAGTATCTCCCACTGGTATTCAACATCCAGAGCCACCTGCATACCTCCTTCTGGTCCCCAGTATCAGAGTCTCCAACACCATCCCCAACCGTCCTCTTCCATTTGACTTTCACTGATTTTCTGTCTTTGCATGAGACTACATGCTCCCTCAATTTTAGGTTATCCATAATGATAATGTTTCTCAATGTTTAATGATGAATGACTCAAATTATTGGTTATCATTGGTTTATCTGCCAAAACCAAGTGATACATTATTCCTGATATACAATACTGTATTTGATTGCATTGTCTTAAGTACTATATCAGATATCAGAACATTCTACTGAAGCTTGGTGAAGAGAATAAGCACTATTATGACTAGGGAGGATGACTATATACCTCGCTATTAATTGAAGACCATGAAACAGTCTTTCTAATACATAAACAACGTAATTCACACAAAGCACTTAGCACAGTGCCTGGTATCCAGACTGTTAATAGGTCCTTTCCACTGTTCAAAGCAATATTTCTTATATAATCTTTATTTTCTCATATTGCTTTTGATGTATCTCTGTTAGATTTTTCTTTCTGTAATTGTTTGTTTATGTGCTAAGTCACCAACTGGATGATAAACTCCCTGAGAGTGGAGGAAAGGAAATCATAATTGTATCTTCAGGCCCTAGAATGTGGTAAGTACCATGGCAAATGCCCCATAAATATATGACAGCCAACTGAAGGAATGAAGGTAGAATTAAGTTTTGTAAAATTCCACTACTACACAAATTAGGATGATGATAAGAGCACTCAACCAGTTCTTGGAAAGCTGGATTTTAATTTCAACTCTACCAATGATTCCCTGCCTTGTCTTAGGCAACCCGCGTGCAAACAGAGAATAAGCTACAAAGTTCCTAGGGTTGCTATGAAGATTACATTCCATAGTAAATGTGAGGATGAAGGCCAAGGATGTAGTGAATCAAAGAGTCCCTTCCCTCCCCACAGATTCAGTATCCTCAGTTGGACAGTGGAATGTGTTACCAGCTTCAACACTGTGAGTCTGAGGAATCAATCCCTAAACGGACTACCATGAAGAAGTTCTCAGATGATTAAGAATTTAAAAATCACATCAAATGGAACATGCATTTGCTGAAAATAATTTTTTTTCTTTTTTTACTCTCAGCTTTCTCTGATTTCTTTCTCTAAATTAATTCACTTGTTCCAAAATTACCTCCCACTGAGATCCCAGAGCCAATCAGTAAAGGTTCCTGGGGGTCTCCAGACCACTTATTACTTCTGTCCAGTGAAGATACACCATCATCACCTCAGCACCAGCTGTCCCACCAGACTGCCCCAGAGCAGAAAACCTCAGCTAGGCACCAAGCACCTCCTTTCCAATCCTAGTGAGCATGGGGTTCTCTACTTAGCCTGCCACATATCCATAGCCAGTCAGAGGAGCGGAAAGGGGAGTCCTTCAGTGGCCACACAGAGCATGCCCCAAATTCCCCAGGAGCCAGCCCTGGAGAGACTCTAAATGGGGATTCTTCCAGGAGCCAGAGTGAGAAGGAAGCCCCATCACTGCACACTATCTTTGACACTATGAATTTGGCCAGTACCTCTACTTCTCTGTGCCTGCCACCAATTCAAGGGGCAGGATCACTCATTCATTCAGACATCTTTCCACCACTGCCCAGGAGGCCCAGAGAATATCCCATCAGTCAGTGACACCACTTCCAACCCCTCCTCACCTTTGCTGGGGTTGCCTGATACTCTTACCCCTCACCAAATAGTATTGAATTGGGAGGAGGGTAAACCATGCTTTTTCTACCATAAATAAATGCTTACCCTCTCCTTCCCTTGGGAGCATTTGGGGACATGCCTAGGGTTACATTTTGATCTTTGTTTTAAGGTTTCCAAAAATCATGCCTCTGGCTCAGCTAAGAGAAACCCCCAAGGGACACAACTGGGTCCTCAGAACTCCTTTGAAAGGTCTGATTTTTCTGCTGCCCATTCCCTGAGACTCAAGGAGGGAACACAGAGCTTCATTTAAGGTGGACACTGTACTGGAACATACGACTGATGAATCCTATGCTCCATCTCTGTGATAAGAGCTGGAGGCTGAGTTCCCATTTATGCAACTCAGAACCACTGGTCCTCTGGGTGTGGGAAGGTGCTGATCCTGTGTGTGTCTCTGTCACGCAGGATGGAGGGATGGGGTGGAGTGGGCTAAAAGGCCTCCATCCTGTTCATGCTCCAGCTTTGTAGTAGCCAATCAGCAACACCTCTGAGGTATGCATAAGAAAAAAACATATTTTCAATGATGTATTTTCTTCTGTAACTAAAAAAGAAAAAGCATTTGAAAGCAATCAAGCAAACATGAACAAAAGCAAAACATGACAGATCCAAGCTACTTCCTAGTATCAGGAAAAGACTAGCTTCGAAACCATGCCATCTGCCCATAACCGTCTTTTTGACCACCCTAAATTCTTTATCCCATAAGTTTTCCCAGGCAGAGACCTGGTTTTCCTATGCCAACAGATCAGCACTAGCAAAAATTTTTATCTCCTATGCAGCATTTACTCTATGCCGGACTCAATGCTACATTATTCATTCATATTTAAAAAAGAAAACTTTCTGGGATGGATATCACTAACCTTATTTTGCAAAATACGATAGGGTCCATAATAAATGCTACAGAAGTGTTTACCAAGTGAATTGTGGGAAGAAATAAATTGCTGAAGAGAATACTAAGGCGTGGATAGGATGCACGACTGGCCCAAACTCACACTCAGGCAAGAACAAAACTTAGACACAAACCGGATTCATCCAACTTCAAAATGCCTCCATGCTGGACTAAACTGTGATGCCATTTTTGGCACTGTGTTTAAAATAATGCTTCCCCTCCATGTAATTATTTGAAGTAGCTGCCTCTTTTCACTAGATTCCAGAGCTGCCAACTCTAGTCCCATCTCTCAGGAGAATAAAAATTCTTCCTTGCCCAATTAAGACAGGGGAATAATGACCTTTTGTCAAGTCATTCTGGGCACCTCCATTATATTGTTTCATCTGCCCTTTCTCCTGAAAACTACCATCTGAATTTATTGATTTCATCTCCCGTTTTTCATGACCACCTAGTATTTTGCCTCTAAAAAGTGGAATGTGTACCACTAAGGTCCACCATCCACTCCCTCACAGTGAGGCTTTGGTCCCTTCCACCAACAGCCCATGTGACAGAAGAAAGTGAAGTGTACTTGAAAGGGAGGGGGGAGGATGGACTCAGAGCACCCCTGTCCCCATTCTGTCTCTGGTGCTCCAAGCTGTCTTCCTGGCTCTCAGCTTGCTCACTGTTAATAAGGCGGCCAGGCTTGATAGCCTCAAGATCCTTTCCAGCTCTAAAATCCCATGAAAACAGTGACTTATGCTTCATAATGATCCAAACAACCACAGTAACCTTTGAAACTACTAAACAATATATTGAACTTCAGCTTATCTCTGGTGTCCATACTGACATCAGTGTTCAGCCTGCTAATTGAATCACCCTAAAATGTGGTCCCTGACCAGTCAACAAATTCAGTAGCTCCTACTTTTGTCCTCTCCTCCATTTTCCAAACTCTAGATTCTTTAATGGACCCAGAGTTTCCATTATGTGACTTAAGTGAATTTATCTCACATTAAGAGGGACCCTCTGACATTTAGGATGGAAGACCTGAAGGGAAATGCGCTCCCCTTCGGTTAGCATAGGGGTATCAGATATCAGCGACATATACGCTACATCTGTTCATTAATTCATTCTGAACACTGTTTCAACATACCTTCAAATCTGATTTTGGGCCTTGAGTTCTGTAATAATTAAATCATTCTCCTGCACTGAAAGCTGGCTCATCTATTTCAAAATCAATCAAGGGCAAACAAATCAGACAGTCTAACAAAGATGGAATTTAAGAGATGGCAAAGCCTAACTTATAATGCATCACAGGCTTTAATACTGAATGCAGAATGCTTTACAAAAAAAAAAAAAACTTTTAAAAAACTATCTTTGCTTTGTAGAAATCCTGGTGGTCACACAATTTCTTTCTTGAGTATATAAATACAACTCTCTGGGGAATCTCTCCTTATCAAAGTTCACCCTAATGGAAATGTTTTTAAACTATCAAGAGGACTGAAAGAGCTAAAGTCACTTCCCCAGTAATTTTTAAAAATTTACCCTAAGCATGGGGCACCTGGGTGGCTCAGTCATTAAGCCTTCGGCTCAGGTCACGATCCCAGGGCCCTGGGATGGAGCCCTGCATCAGGCTCCCTGCTCCACAGGAAGCCTTCTTCTCTCTCTCCCACTCCCCCTGCTTGTGTTCCCTCTCTCGCTGTGTCTCCCTCTGTCAAATAAATAAATAAAATCTTTCAAAAAATTTAACCTAAGCACTGAGGAGTGTTTAAATATCAATGAAATTCTTCCCAAACATCCCCTTTCCAGTTACCTTGTTACCATCCTTCACTGACCTTATTGTCTACTTCAGAATTTAATGATTAGGAAACACTTGGGGCTTTCTGAGATAATATTCTAGGGCTTTCAAAAAAAAAATGAGAAGCCCTGAGGAAAGGGTATATTCTTAAAATTCAAAGTTGTACATCAACATAACTTAGAGAGAAATCCTTGGCATTCTTTCAGAATGAGACTTCGAGGGCCACAGTCTACTTGCTCCACATTGAGATCCCTAAGTGGCAGCCCTCCTACTTGAAAACAAGAACTGTGTCTTGCTCCATTTTGTAACTCTCACAACACAGCACCTAGCATGTAGGAGAGCCCAAGAACTATTTGCTACATGAATAGAATCTTAACATTCAAGCAAAAAGGCAGGGAAAAGAACCTAAGTCATGGCAGATCAAAACTTCTCTATCAAAACAATCATAAAATCCAAGGAATGAGAACACTTTCCTGATTTACAGAAGCACGGAGTAAAAGTTCTTATGATAGTTTTTTAAGTGTCATGAATTTATATAATCCTTTCACCTCACCCATTATGATAGAGACTTGAAGATCAGACACTTTCCAAAAAGAAGATGCATGCATTTTGTTTATTCAGGAACACACACACACTCCTTTACAGGCTCAGAAACAAAACTCATTAAGTTCAAGCTCCATGCTGAAATCACAGCTGTGAATCCTTATCTTTCCTCCGTCAAAATTTGAGCCCACCATCTTTGATAGATGTTAATATTTTTCTCTTAAAAAGTAAGTTGTTTTTTTTTTTAGATTTTTTTTTTATTTATTTATTCATGAGAGACAGAGAGAGAGAGGCAGAGGGAGAAGCAGGCTCCCAAGGAGCAGGGAGCCCGATGCGTAACTCGATCCCAGGACCCTGGGACCATGACCTGAGCCGAAGGCAGACGCTTAACCATCTGAGCCACCCAGGCACCCTTAAAAAGTAAGTTTTGAATCACTGTTAAGTTGTCATAAGATATTTAAATGTTACAGAATGCATGAAAATAAAAGACAGTGGTATATAAATGATGTATTTATAATAAAAAGTGTTCTTTGGAAATAGGAGGTACCAAATAAATGTAAGCTGATAAAGCTTTAGATAAAGAGATGCTTTTTTGTTTTTTTTTATATAAAATGTAATAAAAGGCTTTTCTGTATGATCACACTGCTATAATACTGAAAATATTCTCTGCACTAAAATATGGAGGGCTTTGTTGTACTGTGTGTGTGTAGTGTGTTCTAAATTAAGCCATGGTTCAGAAGCAACTTCGGTTCTCCTGATCAATAACAACACACAATTCAAAGGAATCCCTAGGGTAAAGAAGCCAAAGAACCTTTTTAACTGTCACAAATAGCTTATTACAAAGACAGAGAAAGGCAGCAAGAACAGACACACTCACGAGGTCATGAGCAAGACCTAACATTTTATGGACCAAGTGGCTAAGTAACATTGGTTTAGAGATCTCATTCTCAACATCAGTGGGACACCAAGTAAGGGTACAACTCTCAGCTGCAAAGATGTCAGATCTTCATTCATGGCATTCTGACTGGATTCTCTTTGAACATATGCCCTTTCAAGTGAAATTAATCAATCTCTTTATCACTCTCATTGCATCTGGAGCCATAATCATTACCCAACTGCTGAGAAAGAAATGAAACCACTAATCACACAGGGAGTGGAGCTTAGTGTTCCGACCAGGAAAGTTTTTATTAAGTTTTCATTTGAAAAGTGATTTTTCATGACTAGCCATACAAGACATACTTATGTCCAGGAGGCTGCTCTACCAGAGCTGCCAGCTAAGTATCCACCAGCATATTATCAACACGTTAACAACTACAGAACTTATGCTTTCTTTAAACTACTCAGCGACTGGGGCGCCTGGGTGGCTCAGTCGGTTAAATGTCCGACTCTTGATTTCAGCTCAGGTCATGGTATCAGGATCATGAGATCAAGCCCCACATCAGGATCCACACTCAGGAGGGAGTCCGCTCCAGATTCTCTCTCTTGCCCTTCCTCTGCCTCATCCCCCTGCCCGCCTTCTTTCTCCCTCAAAGGAAATAAATAAATCTTAAAAAAATAATAAAAAATAAATAAATTATTCAATGATTGAATCTTAGGATGAACTTACAATACTTGAGATGTAATATTACAGGTAGGAATATCAGAATCCATCTGGCTCTCTGAATTTAACATAAATGCTGTTAAGTATCAAACACATTAATGTCTAGTTATTCATAAGCCTGGAATTTCCCCACCAGCAATTCTAGGAACCCCACTTACAACTGTAATATAAACTCACCCAAATGCAATCAACAAGATTCTCACCCAGTTGTTAGTTTTTAAACTTTTAAACACCTCCCACTCTCAGAACACTAAATAGAGCTGTGCTTCACTGGAAACTATAGAGAAGGTAGACATTTTGGGGGTTCATGAGTTTCTCTACTGAGAAAGGCAAACACCATAAGTAGTTCTAAGTTAAAAGTTTCAGAAGAGGAAAACCAAAGACCTTTGCATAATGAAAACTGAAGTAGTGAAAGGTCAGTGGGCTAGCCGTGGTCCCATCACTTAATACCCATACTACTCAAACTGAGTTTCCCCTTGACCTGCCTACAACATCTCAGGCTTTTGTGGGGACAGTATAAGACACACAAAAGAGAAGGCATTATAGTATAATTATATTTTCCCCTATTGCCAAATATCAAGGTGTTCTTGCACTCTTGCTTTCTTTCTCATTTGAGTCTGAAGACAGAAGTCTATCAGACAAACCCATCTAAGTTCAAACCCAGGTTTGGTCAAAAACAGGCCACATATTCTTGGCCCTTAAGAAAGCTTTGAGACTGTATTCTTCCTGGTAATTGTTTTGGATAGCATCCCATAGCTCTTGCCTTGAAAACAATAAAATAGAATTTTATGAATGGAAATGTCAGGGGACAATATTTATTGGAGGTTTAGTATTTGAAACAGCTAAGGTGCATGGGGAATGCCACTAAAATTAAACAATAAAATGACAATTTAAAAAATGCTTATTTTAGAAAATAAACTTTAAAGTAGAGAAAAAGAATATCCAATCACCTCTCAAGAGAAATGATATTCATTATACCTTCACGTCTATCTGTCCAAATTAAATTGTGTTTCACCTTTCAGAAGTTGGGAGGAACAGGGCATAATCTCTCACTGTAGCATTCATTTAATAGCAATAAAAGAGTAGCACTGAATACTTAACATGACTTTGATCAAGCAATATTTGCTTTTTTGTTTCCAGTTGATTCCTTTTTATTATTCAATTTGGTTTTCAAGACATCTCATGATTCTGGTGGCAAGAGTGAACACTTTTTGTGAAGCGAACCTAATTTTCACAATAAGTGCTGACAGATCCTGGGGGGCCTAGGCCCGGGGGAGACCCGTTTGGCTGTCATCAGCAGCCCACACCTCATCGACAAGTCATTTATTGGTCTAGTTCACAGGATGTCCTCAGGTCTCTGGCTCTGCATCTTTACTTTGAGTATAGAAAATGTACTTTGAGTATGTACTATAGAATGCAAACTATATTTTACAAACATTTTCTCATTTATACTCCATTTACTGAGGAGAAAGCAAAGGCATAAAGTTGAGGTCACACACAGCTTGGTTTAGCACCCAGACACTCTGACTGTGGGGTCCATGTTCTGGACCACTCCATCAGCCTGCTTAATATGTAGTGTCTGCATCTTTATCATTTATAGGTTCTTTACAAATAAAGCTAAGTAATTAAGCCTCAAAATGGTTTTCTAAAAAAGATTTAAAATGCAGTCACTCCTTTTCAACACAGTGCATATACTTAGCAACAAAAATCTTTGAACAGCTGCATTCAATTAAAAAATTATTAACCCTGAGGAAAAATCCACACACACACACAAAAACATATCCATATGCTGTTCTTATCATTTCTTATGTTCCATTTGTAGTAACGTGTAGCCATGAATGAAATCCACCATTGGGTGATAAAACTACTTATTTCCACATTAGCTTATTATTTTCCTCTTTTGGGGGGATCAATGTAAGGGGATAACAATATCACAGACTCCCTACATGAACCACAGTTTGGTTACTATAGTAACTCCAAGGAAGCAAAGGAACAAAAGAATGAGATGGTTAATTCATATTCATACTTTTGCTATGAAAATAAGCTTCAAAAGTACATAGCATTAAAGAGAGTAGTAAATATGAATGGTGTTAAATGTATACTTTTTAAAGATTTTATTTTGTTTATTTTGTTTATTTTATTTGAGAGAAAGAGAGCACAAGAGCGGGAGGGAGGGAGGGAGGGGTGCAGAGGGAGAAGCAGACTCTAGGCTGAGCAGGGAGCCCTATGTGTGAGGCTCCATCCCAGGACCCTGGGATCATGACCTGAGCCAAAGGCAGACACTTAACTTACTGAGCTACCCAGGTGCCTTAAATGTATACCTTTGAGTTATTTTTCTCTGAGTCTCAGATATTATCTAATGTCTGCAGCACAGATGTCATCTCTTCTCTGGAGAACTTTGTGGATGTATCAAAACAAGTGTATGAATTGAGTAAATCTATAATCAACCTACAAGAAGGCAGGCTTTTGTTTTTCTTATTTGTTTTTAATCAAGATTGACTATGCTTTATGTTACCTAAGGTGATGAGCATGAAGATGTTTATAAAATAAGCTTTTAAGTTTGCTTTTATGAATTCATAATACTGTCTTGTAGCCTTTAATTCATGTTTCAATCCCACTTTGATAGACCTCACTTGTTTTCATTTTTGACTTTTGTATTTCTTTCCATGGAAGTCTCTATTTTCCTAGTTAAGAATAATTCAAACGTATGTTAAGTATCAAAATTCTACCATGGAAGAAAAAGTTGAAGGGAGATATTTCCAGGTGGCCATAAAGGAATTTTCCATTGATAATCTGACCTCCAGAGATTAATCACCAATCCAATAGCTCAGTCCAACCCAAAGCATACAGAGCCAATAAACATCCAAATTAAATTTAAAAAATTTTAGCCCGGGCACAGTTTGGTTGGCCAGTTAACTTTATCAGAGACAGATTTTGTAATGCATGCTCAAAGAGAGTAACTGAGTCAATCACCATAAAAAATTAACATTTTGACACCCTTTCCATTCCAGAATAAATAGCCTTTAGTAGAATTGGCAGAAAAGTAAGTGAGAAGACTTCCCATTAACTCAGGGAACATGACACATGCATAGATTTTCACTCCTAATACCCCCCTGTAACGACAATAAAGGCATTAAATGATATAACTCAATAAGGGTCAAAAACATATAGAGTAAGAGGTGCAGAACAGTTGGCAATAAATTCTGGAGCACAGAGAGTGGATGGAGGAGCAGGAAGTGACCTGACAATGTAAAGAGTGTTGAAGATTAGGTGCTTACAGAAGAGTATGGGAGCAACAAGAGAAAAAGCCAATCTATACTTGCAGAATGTTGGGAAGACTTGGGACCTAGGGGCACCAGAAAGGAGTAAGGCTTGTGGCTTGACAGGGGCAATAATTAAAAGTCTATAAAGAAAATTAATTAGCCCCACAGAGGCCTCTCTCTGTTCCTTCCTCAATCTCAGCAGGAAAACAGACAGCAAAATTCATCTCATCAAGAGAACGTTTTTGAGGACAGCATACACCGTGGAAGACAAGGATGAGGTACGGTATTCAAAAGAGAGGAGTTAAGTGAAATGTTGAGGACTCAACGTTGAGCCACGTCTGCCAAGACTTTAGCTCCGGGCTTTTCAGTAGTGCAGTGTAGGCAGTCAAGGAAATGTTCATTTCAGGAGACGAGGGGACGATGGTTAATTTTATGTGTCAACTTGATTAGACAACAGGATGCCCAGATATTTGGTTAAACATTATTTACTAGTATATCTGTGAGGGTGTTTCTGAGGAGATTAACATTTGAATCAGTAAACTGAGTAAAGCAGACTTCCCTCACCACTTTGGACAGGCATCCTCCAATCCATTCAGGGCCTGAACAGAACAAAAGGACAGAGGAAGGAAAAATTCACTCTGCCTGACTTCTTGAGTTGAGACACTGTTCTGCATTTGAACTGGGATTTGCACCATTGGCTCCCCTGGTTCTCAGCTTTTAGGCTCAAACTGAAACTACAGCATGGATTTCTGGGGCCTCCAGATGGCAGATCATGGGATTTCTTAGCCTCCATAAACACATGAGCCAATTCCTTATCATAGATAGATAATATATAATCTCTCTCCCTCCCCCCTCTTCTCTCATCCCCACAATACACACACACACACACATATACATACATATAATGTATATATGCTATATGCTCTGTTTCTCTGGAAACAGGGTAATCCAGACACTAAATAGCCCCTGTAATCAAGACTGTTAATCATGACAAAATCTATTTTCCCTTCTTACATGGCTGCCAAACCACAGGCTACATTTTCCACCTTCCCTTGTGGCTATAAGTGACCACAAGACTACATTCTCACCAATGGAATATGAACAGAAGTGCTGGATCACGGCAAATTTAAAACATAGTTGCAAATTATTTGCCTCTCCTCCCATCAAAAGATGGAACCTAAGTTCCTTCCTTAGAGACTCTCTTGTAACCAACAGAATGCGGCAGAACTGACCATGCATGGCTCCTAGTTTAGGTTAGAAAAAGCCACACCACTCCTGCCTAGGTCTCTTTGGGAAGTTTGCTCTGAGAGTCCTCAGCTACCATGTGAGAATTCTGGCTACCCTGAAGCTTCAATATGGAGAGACCATGCACACAGACCACATAGAGAGAGAGAAAGAGATACCTAGAGGCCCAGCTATTCCAACCCCAGCTGTTTGAGACTTTCCAAGCTGGGTATCTCATATGTGAATGAGGAAGCCTTCCACGTGACTCAGTCCCTGCCACCATCTGACTGCAACAGCATAAGAGACCCCAAGCGAGACACTGGACCATCCCCCTCCCCCGCAGATGTGTGAGTAAACTTGATGACTGTTTTGTGTGAAACCATTATTTTGGAGTAGGCTGTTGCACAGAAACAGAGAAATGAAACATGTATGGAACTTCCATGTTACTTGTTGGAGTTAACTTTTTCTTCTTTTTTTTATGATTATACTTTTTATTTCTAAGAACAATGTTTAAAATATGAAATAATTTCAAATTAATAATAGAAGTTAATTTTCGATTAACTAGAACATGGAAATGACTGTGATGTAGCCTGGATAGACAGAGGAGGATAATATCCTTCCACAAGACAGAAAAAAAACCACACATGGCTGAAGGACTACATGTTGCAGAATCACTAATCAGTCTGGACCACTAATATTATGAGACCTTCCCCAGAGAGTGACAAGAGGTGCTATTGTTTTTAAGCCACTGAACTTGGGAGTATCTTTGTTACAGCAGCTTAGCCTTCACCTTAAATAATACCCATATTAAGACCCAGAGTAAAGCTCTTTAGGACTGAGGGATATAGAATTTTGAGGAACCTATTCTCCAATAAAAAAGCCAGCTCATCACTCAGAGAAGCCTGATGATGAAGCCCAAGCTGAGTCAGATATGCAGAATGCCCCAACAGCTTTTAGTGCTTCACTCTTGGAAAACAGTAAGGAGATAGACAATAATCAATTGACATTAAAAGAAAGCTCCCCACATCAGAGACCATGATCAAATAAACACATGAATAAAAGAGAAGAAGAAATTTAGAGGAAGCATAAATGGTACAGAGAATAAAAGGGAAAAAATTAAATTAATATTAACAGAGGTGCACTAAAAAAATATAATCAGAGAAGACGAGGTCTTAGAAATCAAAAAATGTGATATTGAAATATGTCCAAAGGAAAGGCTAAAAGATTAAGTAGAATCAATATTTTAGAAGTTAAAATAAAAATACAAACGAAAGCAAAAGAAAAAACAGGAGAAATATCTAAAAATTGAAGATCAGCTAGAGAGTTGAAATATCTGTCTGAGAAGTTTCAGGAGGGAGAAAATCACATACATAATAAATCTCAGAACTGTAGAGCCTGAGCATGTTAATTAAAATATCCTCTTAATGTTCAGCACAGTAAGGAGAAAAGACTTACCCCAAAGTATATTATCATGAAATTTCAGAACTTCCTGCAAAAAAAGAAGGTTCCAGAAAGAGGAAAACAAGCAAGTAATGTACGAAGAGATGAGATCAGAATAACATCAAACTTCTTAGTAACAACACCAGAACCCCATACCCAAGCTATCAGTCAAGTGTATGACAACTACAGAAACACTTGCAGACACGAAAAATTACTTCCAATGTGCCCTGTGTTAGCAGTTTTACCAAATAAGTTTGGCAGTTCTAGAAAATAAAGCAATAAAGGCAAAGAAGAGAAACAGAACAGGGACCACAAGGTTCCAGGTGAAAAAAATAAAGGAATATTCTAAAGAAAACAAGAGTGGAAAGATCTCCCAAAGCAAAAATATGGTAGAGTGCTTGCAACCATGCTTAAGTGCTTCAAAAAATTAACAATAGGCATGTGACCCATCAAATGCAGCACTGGGGTAAAGACATCAATAGGCTCAAAGAAGGTGAAACCAAAGAAAATAATGAGGCAGTGTTTTACTTCTGTGTCAAACAAAAAACTGAAAAGAAGGGACACAGAAGCATAGTACACTGCTTGGCTCAACAGAGAACAATATCTATGTTAAATAATCACATAAACACTGCTCACTGATTTAAAGATTTTGATCTCACCCGTTTGAAGTGGGGTAGTAAGGAGAGAAAGTGGCAGGGAGATGAGGGATACATCCTCAACTAACATAACAGAAAATCAATAGGAAATATCGACTATGTATAAACCAAGAACTCTCAATAATAAGCAGATGGCTTAGAAATATGGAGGGGAACATCAGAATAAACAGCAAAAAGAGCTGGAAGTGGCTGCCTCTGTGAAAATGAACCGGGAGGCAACATGCGACTATAATACATCACCATAAGAATTAGAGTAACAGTAAATTTCTAACTATGCACCTCTTCCTCTTTATAAAAACATGTCTTCAAGATCTTTTTCCAGAGATGATCAGAAAGGGTCCTGGAACCAAGCAACAAGGAAATATGGATCATTTATTTTCATATTTACTGATTCAGAAGTCTGACTTTGGCTTTTATTAATTTTATATTCTCTCCTCAGTATTTCTTTCAAGTTCTAGAATAACAGGAATCATACCTTCTATCTCTTCAGTCTCATCACTTTCCAACCCTCTTAAATATACATATATACACAAACAAACCCACAGAAGACAGTTCCCCTCATTCTGCAAGTACTTAATGTGCTGGGAATATTTCATGCAACAGTTACCTATGTTCTAGGTACCTGGAACATACCTATGAATAAAATCAGCAAAATCCCTGTCCTCAGAGAGTGTGCATTATGGTATTACTTAGGGAAAAAAAGCAAAATAATTTATTTTTATATTATTTAAATAATATAGACTTTTTCTGACTTAATAGGAGCATTATAAAATTAGTACCTGTGGTCTCTAAGGAAAAATAATTAGAATTTTTAGAAGTGAATCCCATGCCATATAGGTCTATGCTTTTTGATATCACAGAAATCACACCATTGAGACTATATTATGTTACGTACATGTCTCTAAGACAAATTAATATCCATAGAAATAATTAAAATGATTTCAATTTAATCAAATTCTCCAAAGAAATATTTCATGGACATAGTCAAAAAATTAGCTCTCTCCTAAGAACATTTTATTTTCCTAGGATTCCTAAACTTTAAATATTTATTTTTTTTTCTTAGAGTGCTTTCAACACTGAAAATATTATTATTTAAGCTATAATTAAATATTATCCTATGTAAGATCCTTTTTCCTTATACAATGTCATTTTCATAATCCCCCTTTTTTTCCTCCAAAACAATTAATTCCAACTTACCTACATAGTTCTTAGAACACGAGTCATTATTCTCACCTTTTTTATTCACTGGGAAGGAGCTACTGAAATTAAAGCTTTCTTAGAGTCTGTCATACAGAAAGTTTTAGACCTAAAAAGTTAGTGAAATTACTTATGACCATTTATTAATAAAATATGTTTAACTGTCAAACCTATCTCCCCTTTTCTGTGTGTTTAAGGAACAAAAGTATGCAAAAATTGGATAACATAAAAGCAAGGATATTGTAAGCATTGAATTATTATTAGTAATAAAAATAATAGCTAACGTTTATTGAGTAGGTATACTATACACAAGTATTTCAATATACTGTTTTACTTAACATTCAGAAGAGTCCCATGAATTATTTATTACCTTCATTTTTGGATGGATAAATAGGGCTGAGAGAAGTTAAAGAACTCTCTCCTCTTTAGATACTTGGGATTCGAATACGGGTCTGCCTGTGTACAAACCTCTAGCTCTTTCTCATCTACTCAATGGATCTCTTAGGATGACTTAAGGCTATTAAAAGAACTTCTCACAAAGAGACAAATGCAAATTTTTTTTTCTTTTCATACCTTATTAGTCATTGCAAAACTTGTTTTCCAGTCTTTTTATAAACTCACTTGCAAAATGTAATTTGTAGTGATAAAAACGTTCTGGAACTAGGGAGTGGTGACGTCTCCACCAACTGTGAACATACTACATGTCGCTGAATTGTATACTTCAAAATGGTTACAATGGTAAAGTTTATGTTATGTGTATTTTACAACTCTAATTTTTAATGTCCTTTGGCTCCATGACAGCTCCTTCACACTGAGCCCGTATTAAGTGGCAGAAGACCCACTCATCCAGCTGCGCAGGGCAAAGTCTCAGTGCCACCCCTGAATCTCTTTGCTTCCCTGCCCCTGCATATTAGTAAGTCATGATGCTTTACCTTCCATCAGGGTTTCTCCGTCTGGGTACTATTGACACTTGGGGGCCTGGTAATTGTTGTGGGGGCTGTCCTATGGCTTCTACACATGGTTGTCAGTAGCTCACCCCAGTTGTGACAACCAGAAAAGTCCCCTGCTGGGCAAAATCACCCCTGGTTGAAAACCAGGGCCTTAAATATATCCAGAATTCAATCTCCTCACCACCTTCACTGCCATGACCTTGGATCAAGCTATTACCATCATTCCTCGTTATTTTTACAGAAGCCTCCTAACTGACCTCCCCGCTTCCACCATTCTTAACTGACTACCTGCAATGATTCTACTAAAATCTTATTAAAAATTAAGATCATGTCACCACACTCTCAAAACTCCCCGGTGTCTTTCTGCCTCACCCGGAGCAAAAGCCAAATCATAATGTTGGCCTCTGAGGACACACCTGATTTGGGCCCTGTTCCATCTCGGACCTGAGCTGTAACTGTCCCCCATGCTCACTCTGTCCCAGCAGGCTGGCCTCTTCTCTGGTCCCCAAACTTGTCTCACACACTCCTGCCTCAGGGCCTTGTGCCTTTGCTGTTCCCTTCATCTGGAAAATTCTTTACCTGTCTCCCCATGGCTGGTTCCCTTCTCCCTTCAGGTCTTTATTCAAACTCACCTCCTCAGGGAGGCACCCCACAGCCCACCTGCTGGTGTTTCGGCCACACACCTCTCGTTGCATATCCCTCTTCCTTTCCTTCTCTTTCCTTACAAACATTTACCACCATCTAGCATACTGTTTATTCACCTTCTTAATCGTGTTCGTTACCCCATTCCTTTGTCTGTTTTATTCTCAGTTTATCTCACGTGCTTGTAAAAGTGCCTGACACACAATAAGGACTTGACAGGTATTAGTGGAATGAATGAACCCCTTAGAACCAATACTGAGAAATGTTTTGAGACCACTAATTACTTTGGCTTCAGAAACCATGCTCTGTTCATCTCTACAAAGCATGCAGACATGAATAGTTATATATTTACTTAAAGCAACAAGCAACATCACTCCTTAGCTGGTACTCTTGCTGACACAATCCTTCTTCCTTGGCATGGATGGCAGATTGCTTGACACTAAATATAGATCAGAGGATCTCATCACAATGATGACAGGCATTCAACAGCCTTGCCAGATCAATGACCCCATAGCCTACAGCTCACCAGACTTTCTCTCAGTACAGAAATCCTTAGCAACATAATGCACCACTCACTTATTATTCATCAATCCATTGTTTGTCCAAAGCCAGGAGTCACTTAGAAATGCCTCCAATTAGGATGAGGTTGACTAACAGCTCATCTATGGACTCAAGGGAAAACAAAAGACACTAACAAAAAGCTTAACTTGTTAATACTACAATCTAAACCCAGAGAATGGTTTCTAGGTTTCTAAAATATACTTACCTGGGTCTCCTGGGAAAGCTGTTCAAATTTCAGAATACACTGGACCTGAGTTGTCAGATTTGGTAACATACTCCAAAAATGTAACTGATGTCACCTGCAATACAGGTTCTTTTTTTTTTCAAATCCACATAAAATATAATAGACTCACGTATAAGCACATTAACAGATTCTAGTATGTTGAAATCGCCTTTGAAGGTAATGACACAGAATTGCTCTAATGCATATGACTCCTCAAAAGGATGTATTGTTTACCTTTACAAGAGCGTTGCATTCATGTCACTCTAATTTATAGTAGCAAAACACTAAAAATTGCTAAAATGCCAAGCAATAGGAGAAGAAAAGATGAAAGCCACAAGGTACTGGTTAAATAAATTATTGAATAAAAATACAAAACAATACTATGTAACCATTAAAAGATGAAATTGACCCATGTGCACTAATAGGTAATGTTCATCAAGACATCATTATGTGATCAAAGCAAGCTGCAAACAAAAGTGCATAGTATGATTCTGATTGTATGAAGCAAAGTGTGTGTACATATGTACATACATGCATGTATGAATTAGATATTTTCAGGACCACCTTCTCCACCATTCTCTACTCTGCTCCCTGCCCAGGAGGCTGGTCAGTATAGATAAATCAATGGGGTCCCTTGCTTTGTGGCTTCTGGTTGGATTCAGCCAATGAGAGCCCTGAGATGTGAGGGCAAGGGCTATTCATTCCCCTGGCCCCTTTCCTACTTCTCACTGCAGGTTGGTTATATCTCTCTAAAGGTCATGACATCTGTTGGGCATCCTCTCCATAAAGTTTTCTCTCCAGATTCCAGAAACCGCTTCCTTTCTTTGCCCCTGCAGATCCAGAAGTCGTAAAGATTGACACTAGCTCATGGGCACTCCACAATTCATAGTCCTTTTATTAAACTGCTCCCAATGACTTTCTTTGCATATACTCTTTCTTTTTTGTCAGAACCTTAAATAATAATAATACTAATACTTTGTGTGTGTCTGTGTGTATCTTATGTGGTTTATATCCACACATATGCATGGAGATGTACTTACATATGCACAGAAAATCTCTAAAGGATACATAAGAGATTGGAAAATGGAATATATAGTCTGGACTTTGGCTTTTCATTTTGTATCTTTTAAATTTTTTCTACTTTTAAAATATCTGGTCACATACAAGTAATAAATTTGTAATTTTGAAGCAAACCCAAATGGGAAGTATATATTTACTACCTTTTTGATGGCACATTAAGGAGGGAAAAAAGTAATGAATACCAGGGAAAATGACAGTGATGACAGAGATGCTCATTGGGAACAATGCAATATGTCTGATGGGAAGGACTGTATCTCTGAAACTGAAGTTTGACAGTTATCAAAGAATTCATCCATTGCAGCATGGGTCTGTACCATCTTGTTCCAATGACCTGCTTTTAGAAAAGCAGACTTATTTTGAAAATTGGTTTCCAAAGAAGCCCTTTTTCTCCACACATCTCATTTGTGGTTCAGATTTGCTATTTTCCATCTTAATTGCACTTTTTGGGAGAACTTTAGACAAGAGTGAAGTCATATAAATGTGCTCATTTAGATTTGATAAAATGTTTAGCCTTTTGTGATTAAAACAAAATAGCCCCTTCGCAGAATTGCAAGATTGACTTTTAGAACTATTTCCAAAGCTTACTAAAACTACTATGTGGTAAAAAATACAAATCACTAATGTGGTATTAGAGCCCACAATTAAATTAATTTATAAGGGCTTTAGTGCAATTAAATTTCCTCCAGACCATATCTCTAATGGTGCTGGGTTTTTTACTTAATATACTTTAAAGCATAATTTACTTTCATTTTTGCAAAGTCATTTAAATATTACAAATATCACTTTTGTACATATTTCCATGGTGACACAATACATTTGCAGTCTATTTAATTTACAACTGATGAGAATAAAATGAAAACTCTTTGAGGACCATACATCTTCTACAACATCCCATTTTCCTATTCCAAGATATTAAGTATATACGTTATCTGTATTTGCAAGAATGGACTCTTGAAAGAGTAATAAATATTTTAAATGATCTGATTATGAAACTTTAAGAAAATTAAAATCTAGAGCAAAGAAACACATCAGTGATACAAAGCGCCAAGATGTTTAGGGTTCATCATTTAAGATAATAAAGTATTAGCCTTTAAAATTAAAATTAACAGATCTTTTCCACACTCAAATTAAGGAAATACTTAGAGAAGAACATGAGTTATGCACAAGCCTCCAAATTTCAATTAAACTTATTCATATACTTATGTACAAGGTAGCTAAAGATCTCAAAACACATTAAGGAGACTTTATAGTCACAGCTAATAAGCAAAGCTGTTAGGACAATTTTTCATGTTCCAAAACCTAAATATGTAGGATCTATGCTAGAAAATATTCAATAATAAATAGCTAACTAGTTTGTCAGCTAAAAGAAAGAAACATACAGAATTGGTCCAAAGCACTTTTAGCTGAGGATATCAACTAAATTCAGATGTCATTTTTGCTACAAATGTGCTGCACAGTGGTGATATATTTGACAAAGGAGAAGCAGATTAACTATGGAAATCATAACTTTAATTGACAACAACATGAAAATTCAGAAGTATAACAAGCATCACAGATAGAGGTGACAATTATGCCAAAATAAAAATTAAAAGTAAGTTTTATTATAAAGAAAAGAGTCTATCCTTCTTCTTTGGCTATTTCCTACTACTCCAGAAATAAGAACAAGGATGGAAAGATTATTCTTCTCATTAATGAAAACAGGACAAAGGAACAGCCAGGACATTCCTACCTGGTTTCCAGATGAACTGATTATCCTTTTTGCCTTCCAAATGAGCTGCACGGGACAGCAAGAGAGAAAGTAATAGAAATAGCTTCCTCATGCTCCTCCATAACCAGCAAGTGACAGCCAGATTACCCTTTGAAAACATTCTTCAGACTTTCAGCCTCTTGGCTCGCCTATTCCTAAAAAAAACAAAAACAGAAGCAAAAAAAGGAAAAGAAAGAAAGAAAACCAGATAAGTTTCTTCTGTGCAGAAATTGTAAAAACTCACATTGACTGCTAGAACCTTTATCATGATACATTACAAATTTCCCATTACCATACAGAGAGTACAGATACTATTAACATTTTAAGATCAAAGGTTAATTAGCCATGCTTTCAATCCTTACCCATTGGAGAAACTATCAGTCCTAAGGACTCCACAGTCCCCCAGTCAGTCTATTTTTGTTTATAAGAGCAGGGTTGGCAGATACCTGGTCTATTCCCTCCTTCAACTTAGCCAAACTCCTTGAGAAGCGCACAATTTGGGAAGAAACATGCACACACAGCTAAGTCCAAAATAGGGCAAAGAATGCTCTAACAGTAGTATTAAGAAAGCAAAATGGAAAGACTGAGGGGGACACAATTAGATCTTCTGTGGTGAGAAGAAAAGAGAGGGAAATCTCACACAAGGTAATATCTGAGAGGAGCCTCAGGGAAACAAGGGCTTGAAGGAGCCAAGAAGGGCACTTGAGGCCACGAGAACTAGGTGCTGACATGCATTTTGTGTTTGGGGGCCTGTGAGTGGGCCGGTGACTGCTGTGAAGGATGCAAAGGGGCGGGAGGAATGGACAGACTGGGGAGCACATTATGAAGAGCCTTGAATGTCATGTGAGTGAGTTGGGCTTCATTCGGTAAATAATAGCAATAAGAATTCTAGGAGAGCAAATAACTTTTAAATAACTGACATCAGTGTGCATCATGTATTCATGGTAGATGAGGCTAGTTAGGAAACTAGGCAAAGAGTCCAGGCAAGAACTGATGAATGAAAGGATCTGGGGGGATTTGAAATGTGGTGCAGTGGCCAGATTCAGTTAACAATTGGTTGGGATATGAGAGAGAGAAGACAAAAAAGGCAGCAAGACTCCCAACTTACATGATCAAACAGATGGGACCCCTTTACCAAAGGAAAAAAGGGGAAGAGGGGCAGGTTTGAAAAGGAAGACAGAAAGAGCTTCCTCTAGAGAATATGAAGTCTGATGTGCCTATAGGATATCCAGGTAGTTTCCCAAATGATAATAAGAAAATCTGCCCAGAGCTAAGGAGACTGGAGAGGACATGCCAGGGAGCACGTACTGGGAAAATGGATTAAGAGACATAGGTGGAGGGGGACGAAAGGATTGAACAGTAAAAGGTTATCAAGGGTAGAAGTTATCGTCCCTACATATCTACCCACAAGATTGCTAAAAGCAGGGAGTGAGCTTCCTAGTGACCAAAGAAAGAAGTAGCTACTAAAGCCCTCATGTATGTAGGAGCAAATTTTATCTTCTTTGTTTCATTATTGTTTTAGGAGGAGCCACTGCTCTGCTCTCAAGCACTGATGGACTTTACCCCATGAGTCCTCATAGACACAGATGATGTGCTGAGCAATGTGCTGAACACAGCCCTTCATCGAATCAAAGAAACAGTGGCAAGCCATATGCAGCAGACTGGCTCTCCTGGAATACTCGGAGGGCACAGTGGAAAAGTACAGATGAGTAAAAAAGATTCTACAAAGGAGTCAAGCAGTGAAGTTCAAGTGTACAGCTCTCTGACAGTCAGCCTGGATCAAGGGATGAAGACAGTACTTGGATAAGCAACCAAAACCTTTTCTTCAAGTTCTGTATTGCATACCAAGCCTGAGAAGCATCAAAGTGGAGGGAGCCGACTGAAATAAGATTGCGCTCTCTTGCCTGACTGCCCCCAAGACTGGTCTGTGAGACTATTTCACGCAACCTTTGCAGCATTACTGGACAGGATTCAAAAACCTCAGGCCTAGAGAACTGAACTGGCTACATTTCTTTGTAGCAAACATCCAAGAGTATGATTTGCTACAACTGTGTTTTGCAACATGGATATTAATTTTAGTTTATTCTAAGGATAGAACTTTTGGTAAAAATGACTTGCATCTTAGGGTAGTTGATCCTAAGCTAGTATCATTACTATTAATAAAGTAACTGGCTAGCAGGACTGGCTTTCTGCTAAGAAAACTTCTTTTATGCCATGAAATCACCAGGGTATAGGAGGGGACCTTGTCCATCCCCATCAGTGACAGACATGGATCCAGCATTATCTAAAAACATATTCAAATCATTAATATGTAAACTAAAGAGAAGGAGGACCAAAAGTGTATTTGCTACACTCTAAGTAGTTATAGGTGGGAAGCCAAAAAAATTTAAAAGAATTAAGAGTTCCAGTGAGACTGCATGTGAGCTGGAATGATTAGTCAAAAATTCATATTTAAATATCTTGAATTTTGCATCAATCTTTGGGTTTTACTTTCAAAATAAAAACATCAACAACAAAACCATCACAATTACCTGAGTAGAGGGTGCTGTGAGCCCTAATCTCCTTTTAGGCTTCCTTACTGTTCCAGAACCCTGTGCTAACTCTGCCAAGGAATCCAATGTCTTGGAGGTTCCTTTTGTGTTCACCTAAGCCAGTGGCAGATCCTTGAGCAGAGTGGCTTGAGAGCCTACTGGATGCCTACAGTCACCATATCTTCTGTCTACCACTGACTAATAAGGATAGTACCAGTAGAAATCTTAGGCTGATCTTAACAACGACAACAACAAAATCTGAAATACAGATCTTAGAGAATGAACAAAAGTATTTCAATTTAGGATGCCACAGCAATCTTACTCTTAGAAACACCTACACATTTTTAGTATCTGTATTGTCAACAATTCTATACCTCACTACCTCCCTTTCCCAAGGAAGCTTAGGGACAGAGGATGGGGAACTAGATTCAGTGAAGCTTCTACCACTTGCCATGCTGCATGTGTTAGACATATAAGTAAAATGAGAATCTCTACCAAGTGGATGGACAGCACAGGATGGAATTTGAACACAGGTTTGTCTTACTCCACTAAACTGTGTTCCCTGTCTTTCCTCCAAATGCCTGAAACTTTAATCAATTATCCCTTCAAAGACAGTGGGAGTCATCCTTGTATCCAGCACTTGAAAAGCCACACAAGAATTCACAATAAAAAAAAAGAGGGGAAACAAGAAACAATGAGAGATTCCACTTCTCTATTTGTAGAGCATAAATGGAAAAAAACTGCAACTACGATAAAAAAAAACAAACCAATATATTATGCAGGAAGCATGTGCTACCCACGATAGCATGAATAATTTACATCACGACCAGCGTTTAGTTTCCAAATCAACTTATTTACTATATATCTTAGCATCCAAAATGTATTTGCAAGGTTAGCTCTAAACTGATGAATACTAAAAAGAATAAAAAAACACCATTTCTCCTTTCAGCCTTAGTTTTCTAATCATTCGAACTATGAAAAATGTGTCTTACACTTTATACGCATTTCATTTCCCTTTAAATGTATTCTTATCATTGAAGTCCTTGAATATTTAAAAGGCACAAAACATAAAAGAAAAGAAAAGAGAAGAGAAGAAAAGAAAAGAAAAAAGAAAAGAAAAAGGAAAGAAAAGCTGTTCCAAGAGCATACCAAAGAATATACAAGCAAACTTGACCACACATATCTCCATAGCGCCATCTCATGGCGACTTGTGGACAAGATGGCTCGATAGAGATGGCTGAGTAACAGGGCCTGGAGGGGAGGATGCGGGAGGTGGAGACCCACCCGACTGACATGCTCAGCGGACTCAACTGATGGCCACTCTAGCTAGATGCCCACTACAAGTGATTGTGAACTAAACAGTACTGGAGAAAGCATAGAAATATCTGCTTTTTCTCAACTCTCTGCCTGATTTTTTGACTGCAATACTGTGCATTCCATTCCATCCTTCCTAATCTGTCAATATACAAAATACTGGCCTAAGTACCTAAGTTATTCTTATCTTCCCTCATTTCAGAGATGAGGGAGGTGAGGCATGGAGAGTTAAGTGACAAGCCCAAGGTCACAGAGGTAGTAAGTCGTTTGCAAGTGATCTCTATGGCCTTCCTCTGCAACAAGAGAGAGGAGCAACATAATCCCGTATCAACACAAGCAATTTTTCATAACCCTGAAAATGGAGATTCTTTATAGCCCTATGTAGGGTCTCTCAGCAGCTTATGCAAGGCAATTTACATATCATTTCACTCCATCCTCACATAACACTATGAGCAATTATTCCTATTTTTCAGATATAAAAGAGACTGATCATTAAGGATGTTAAATAATTATTCCAAGGTTACCTCAGCCAGAAAATGTCAAAGCTGGATTACAAAATGGGCCTGACACCACAGCCCCAATCTGCTTATTGCATCACATGTGGTGACCCGGGCAGGTCACCTGACCTCAGAGCCTCAGGGTCCTTAACTACAAAATGAGGAGGACAGTCATCTCCTAACCTTTAGGGGGCAAGGATGGAATCAAATAATGGGTAGAAAGTACTCAGATGGGGGCCAGCCAGAGAATGAGTGCTTGCTAAATAAAGGTTACCATTGTTACTACTGTCATTATTCTTTCAAAATCCAGAAAAACTCTTACTCTAGCCATAATTAAAGAACAGTTTGAATGCAATCCTGCCCTATAGCAAAGGAATGAGAGATGATTTTTTTTCAACCGCCCAATCTTGTGACTTTGTGCTGTATTTCTGAAGAGGTAAAAGCACTCTGTACCAAGAGCCCCATTAAAGATTCACACTGACCCTGTGAAGGAGAAAATAGATATTATCATCTCTATTTTATGAGAAAGTAACCTCTGGCCTCGTGATGACATGATGTTTAGAAACTTCCTCAAGCCTTTTAAACACCAGCCTCTTCCTCCATGCACCTCACTCTGCAGAATCCTAAATTACATCAATATAAGCATGAGGTATCTGCAAGCATACCAAAGAATATACAATCACATGGTCTTGGTTTTCTATATTAATAATTGCAGTAGGTTTGCATCATGTAATGAGGCCACAGAAAGTTCTGCACAAAGTCCACACAAATATTTTATGTATCTCTGAACAAACTTTCACCACAGGACATGATAGAAGACTTGAAACAGATTTGCCAAAACCTTCAAAACTACATCTTGGTAGCTATGATAGACACTATTTTATATATATATAAATATATACATAAATATATATACATATATACATAAATATATATACATATATACATAAATATATACATAAATACACACACACACACATATATATATTTCACATTTCCAGATTTCCAGATTTTCTTTCAGTTAGAGTGACCACATGACAGTTCTGACCAATGGTTTGGGTGTCAAATATAGTTTTAGTCTCCAATGAAAATATAAAACCCCAAAGCAGAAGATGTGAAAGTGTGGTTCTTTGCCATCGGCAGCTTTTCCAGTATCCCTTCCTGGAACACAGATATGATGCCTGGAGGGACCAGAGCCATGTTAAGCCCATGACGATGAACACCGCCCACTACAAATGATAGAGCTGAGGATGTAGAAGAAGCCTGAGATTGTCAACCTCTGAACTTTCCACTTTGTTAGGGAAATAAGTCCACTTTTTTATGTATTTTCTGTTACAGGAGCTGAAAGCAACTCTAACATCTACAGTACCCATGTCCCTACATGCAGTGGGTCTATTGATAGATAGACCTATTTGAATGAGTGTGCCTCTGTCTATGACTTCTACAGATTGAAACACGTCTTCCATGATTCAAGCAATACATTGAAACTCCCTGTAAACCTGAACGCAGATATCCCTGTTTCTAAACAGGTGAGGTTGGTTTATTTCCCATACTGATTACTTCCAGTAAGTATTACACACATTATTCAAAGAAAAGTCACTGCATCTGTTGTCATTTTTCATAAGAGTCATTACAGTAAAGAAAGGGTGCTTCACATGTGATAAACTACAAATAAAGGAGAAGGGTAGTGATTACTCTGGTAAGCTGCCTCAGGTTCCCCAGTGAGAACAAATCCACTAATACATAGTCTCATTTAAGAACATATTTACGCAGCTATCCCCCATGCTGCTGCCAAGGCCTCCCTGACTCTGGAGGTATTATGGACACATTTTATAATTTCATCACCTCATGGAAAACCACCTATTATCTCACAGAATCATGTCCTTGTTACTTCTTGTGTTCCTGGTTATTGCTCAAATCTTCCAATTCCTCTTACTTAATCACTTTTTTTTTTTCACTTGGGGCAGGGACACCAAACCTTTTTACTTCTCAATCTCATTTTCTAGCATTTCTTCTTTTTGACCTCTACATTGACATATCTCAGACTCTGTCCTCAGACTCCTTTTTTTTTTTTAAAGATTTTATTTATTTATTTGAGAGAGAGAATGAGAGAGAGAGAGCACATGAGAGGGGGGAGGGTCAGAGGGAGAAGCAGACTCCCCGCTGAGCAGGGAGCCCGATGCGGGACTCGATCCAGGGACTCCAGGATCATGACCTGAGCCGAAGGCAGTCGCTTAACCAACTGAGCCACCCAGGCACCCCACCTCAGACTCCTTTTCTTTCTTCACTTCCCAAGTCATCTTATTTAATCCCTCAGCATTAAATGTCACTCTCCACGTTTCCATTTCCCCATATTCATCCCCATATCTCCAGTCCTGATTTGTTCCCTAAACTCATGAATGCAATTTACTGCTGAACATCTCCACAGAGGTGTCTGTAGTGTAACGAAGCTTGGGATGTCCCTATGTAGCCTGCAGTCCAATTCTCTCCTTGGCGTCTCTGTCTCAATAATGACATCACACTTCACCAGACTAGAAGCCCAGGAGTCATTCTGAAATCCTTCCTTTTTCCCACATCTGAAACCCAATCCATCAGCAAACCTAATTGGTAACACCTTCACATATCTCTCCAGTATCAGGCCACCTCCCATCTCCTTTGCCACTACCTTCTTAGTGCCAGGCACCATCATTTCTCACCTGGGCTACTGTATCAGCCTCCTAACTGGTTTTCCTGCTTTTACTCTTGATTGCCTTCAAAGCACTCTCCATAGAAAATCCAGGATAATACTTAGGAAAGAAAAATACACTGCCCTCCTTAAAATCCTCTCGTGGCTTCCCATCATGGAATAAAATCTAAAGATTCTGCTGGTTGGATTTTTGCATCCTCCCCTTCTTACTAATCTCCATTCACTCTTCTGGCCCAGACATGCTGGCCTCTTATATGTTCCTTAAGGATGCACTTTCTCAAGGTCCTTATAGTACTGTTCTTTAGGTATCCACATGGCTTCCTTCCTTACTTCATTATTCTCAAAGGCCTTCCCAGACCACCATCTGCTCAATACAGTTGCAATCAATCTATCCTCTTGACATTTGTTTGTTCTGTGTTTGTAACACTTAAAAAGGATCAATACTTGACAATCTAATACATATTGGTTTTTTTTTTTTATTTTTGTCTCCTCTAGTACCATCTGCATATTTCATCTTGTTCACTGTTATATGCCTAGTGCTTTGTATATTGCCTGGGAAACAGTAGATGGTCAATAAATATTCAATAGTAGATGTTCAGTTGAGCGAATGAAAGAAAGAATTATTAAGTCTACATTTGTAAATTTTTTTCTAGTTAAGTTTTCTTGGTGGTGGGCCATAATTTTGATAAAGGGGCTTTGGCATATAAGGGCAAGTAGACAGCTAGAAAAGCCCATCTACCTGAAAAATTAGATTACTCTGAAATACAGTAAAATTTTTCTAAAATCCCAACATTTGGAATATATGCAGGATGTCTAAATACACAGGTAATGGGGTCTTATCCAGCACACAGAACTATCTGCTACAAATTTAAGAGAGGACTAAAAGTGCTGACTCTCAGGGCACCTAGCTGGCTCCATCAGAGAAGCATGTGATTCTTGATCTCAGGGTCCTGAGTTCAACCCTCACATTGGGTGTAGAGATTACTTAAATAAATATTTAAAAATAAGTAAATAAAGGTGCTGACTCTCATTTTAAAAGAATCATATTTCCATGTTTTTAGATGAAAACTTATCACTTACTTTTTTTAAAGTGCAAAATAGCTCCCAAACATAAAGTTTTATGCCTCCTATGGGAAGGGAATAAAATTATGAAACCAACAAAAACAAAATTTATCTAAAAGGAATGGTTTCTAAAAATGTATAGTTTCCTGGGGCATCTGGGTGGCTAAGTCGGTCAAGCGTCCAACTCTTGATTTCGGCTCAGGTCATGATCTCAGGTTCCTGGGATTGAGCTCCACAAGGGCTCTGTGCTCAGCAAGGATTCTGCTTCTCTCTCTTCCTATCTTTCTGCCCCTCCCCCCACTCATATGCTCTCTCACTCTCTTTCTCTCAAATAAATAAGTTAAATCTTTTATTTTTTTAAGATTTTACTTATTTATTTGAAAGAGAGAGAGAGAGAGCATGACAGGGGGGAGGGTCAGAGGGAGAAGCAGACTCCCTGTCAAGCAGGGAGCCAGATGTGGGACTCAATCCCAGGACTCCAGGATCACGGCCTGAGTCAAAGGCAGTCGCTTAACCAACTGAGCCACCCAAGCGCCCATAAGTAAATCTTTCTTAAAAAAATGTATAGTTTCCTACTTGTCATCATAGGACCTTCCCTGCATTATTATTCAACAACTACCATCATTACTTAATGCTGCTCTGTTTCCATAAATGATGTTGTCAGGATCCTAACCCTTGCATTTAAAGCAAAAAAGGAAATCTTTGATTAAAATGTATACTTGTTATTTTAATTTTAATGGCTACTATAACTTATTTAGTTTATAGACAAATGGAAATTATTTAAATTTAGAACAACAGGCTGTCCCTGAAATAACATTCATCAGATTTTCAACAGCGCAACAGGAAACTGCATAACGTTATGAATTTCTCTTGGTTCAAGTTTTTGAATTCTTTCCTCTGTGTCCAGTAAAGTTAATTTAGTAATTGTGAAACCCTGAAAATCATATGGGTTATGGCAAACGGTTGAAAAATTCCTCTCACTTTATAAATAAATTACAAGCATCCTATTCCACACCCCCAAAAGATCAGGAGAATAGAAAAAGCTCTATATTGTCTATGTTTAAGTCTTCAGGTGAAGACTCTTTTTTTCATATAAAGTAGGAAAAATGAAAGTTAAGCAGTTTAATGGAAACAATATGAAAAAACATAAGGTAGTCATTAAAGAAAAAATAAAATCTATATAACTTTTTTGGAGGAACTTAGGTTAATTACAAAAAGAAAATGCATTCAATTTGAAAGCATTACATTCTAGAAAGAGTAATAAAGTTAGTACAATCAGTTTTGTAGATATTTTAAGAAATAAAACAGGCACCTAATGGTGTTAGTCTACAGTCCGTTAGGGTTAAAGGTGCAGGAAAGAATCTGATCATCTCTTTTTACCAAATTTTATAAATAAGTAAATATATATTTTATTATGTTTTATATATATGAATGGGGAGAAAGAGTGATTTTTGTGTAAGGTTATATTTAACAATTACTCTGAAGAGCTTTATAAGAATTCAGTATAACTAGAATGTGTGAACAAGATAACATCCTCTTCTCAAATACTATTGACCTTTGAAATTAAAAAAATACTTAATTAGTCATTAATATTTTCTTCAATGTAAGATTCTAAATATCTAATGTCAGAATTATCCAGTTAAACTGTAAGTATAGTTTTGTTTTCTCTTTATTAATTATGCATCTACTGTTACAAAGGAACTTATTGAAAAATGTGTCCACAGTTGACATAAAAATAGTAACATGTTTATAAGCCTGTAAAGTTTTCTAGCAATCTCTCCCATTATCTTTTATAAGCTTTCATTTATTATGGTTAGGCATTGACCATTAATGAGTTGCACATTAGATTCAGAAGATTTGATAGAATTTACTCTCATCCTTTCTCATCTCATACTTCCCAAAAGAATGGAGTAACACCTGAAAGAGAACATTCCAAATTAAGTTGAAATGCAAAAGGTGTTTTTAGATTCTTCTTTTATTGTATAAGCCACAAAGAAAGTTGTAAGAACATGCTTAACCAATGGAAAACAGATTATGTTCTTTCTACTAGTAGTTCCAAGGGTTTTTCTTTTTAATTTTATTGTCTCTAGATGTTTTAAATATATCAACAAAGCCTGAAGGCAGCTGCCTTGAAATACATTTCATGTTACCATTTTTCTACCTTAAAAAATGCAATACATTTATTTATCAATGCTATCTACCTTCAATTTCATAGAAACAGGCAGAAATTGATGATACTAAATAGAACGGCATTCTTCATCGTCATGTATTACACTATTAATGTGTACGTACTTATGTATACACACATACACACACACACACTCAAATACTTTTAAAATGACAAAATGATCAAAACACAAAAGCAAGACTTTCAAAGAGTGATTTCTCTCAGAGAAAGAAAACAAGTTCATTGGATACCCTGGCAATTTGCCACTGGAAATTTTACATTTAGAAGTTTAATTACAAACTTAGATAAGTGGATTATAATGAAAGATATCTCTAGTAAGGGAGCCCAGACAGATGCATCATGAATGCATTAAAGAAAACACTAGAGAGAGAACTTTCCATCAGCAGAAAGATTTTAATTAAACAGCAATAGGATAGATCTCTTCTGTGAAATGATACTATTGTTACCCACAGTTCATTAAAACTATGTACTATATAATATATTCTTTGAAACCATTTCACTCTGGAAAGTATGTTTAAACCTTCCAGTCTCAGTTATGAGGGCAGAAAACTGTGGGCACGGAGGAGGGGAAAGGTCCAGCGGTGCAATGTGGGAATGAAAAACCATTTCTCTGTGTGCATGGTGTCCTTGGCGAACCATGCCTGAAGTAGCTCCACACTGCATAGAGACCACGGGCTTCAGAAGAAGGCAAAAGAGCCAACAGTGACCACCAAAGTGTCCAGTGAATGTTACCAATGGTCCATGTGGGACAACCAAGTGGATGGCTGAGATGAGTGTTCAATGTCACATGTCTGTACTTTATTCTTGGCAAGCATTCAATGACCTACTTAGGATACTAGGTTGTTAAAGACATGCATAGCACTGGGGCTTCTGCAGTGTCTGACCAAAAAGTTTCTCCTTGAAATCAGAAGCCATATTTTGTTCATTTTGTATTCCTAGCTTGTAGCTTGTAGCTTGTAGCCTAACAACTAGACACAGTATGTTCATAGTAAATGTTGAATAAGTGAAGGACGAATGAAGTGGATAGGTACAGCAGGGTGTATTCTAATCTAATAAAATTATAATGAACAAAAAGAATCAGAGTAGGAAAGCCAGTAACCTCAAACATAAAAAATTGATTCTAGGGGCACTTGGGTGGTTCAGTTGGTTAAGCATCGGACTCTTGGTTTCAGCTCAGGTCATCATCTCATGTTCGTGAGATCAAGCCCTGCATTGAGCTCTGCACTGGGCTTGGAGCCTGCTTGGTATTCTTTCTCTCCCTCTCCCTCTGCCCCCTGCCTGCCCTGCTGACTCACTTTCTCTCGAAAAAAAAAAAATTTAATTCCAACATGCCCCCAAAAAACACTGAAAAATTCCATTCCAAAGACTTCATTAGATACCTAACATTTGCTATTCACCCTATTAATGCTACCCCTTTGCTAACATACACTTTACAGACTGTTGCCAATTCCAAGTTGGAATGAGGACCAACAGCTACAGTGTTGGAGGGGCTCTAAGGCCCCCAGGAGGAAAATTTTTCTGGGTATAACAGTGCATAGAAAATGAAATGCCAAATGGATGTTTTAATAAAACAAGTAAAAATTAATGATTACATAAAATTCTTCAAGAAAATTAAATGACTCATGTCCGCTGGGCTAATAGTTTTGAACTGTCAGATGCCTTATAATTTCTAGAAATCATCACTCATTTTAACAGAGTTAATAGTGAATCTCAGCCTTCAAAGAAGCTTGGTCTTTAAAAGTAATGTTTTAGTATAGTAATTTTTTATTAAAATTTAAAATATAACTCTCTACACATCTGATATTTGCTGTATCAGAGCACTAGATATTAACAGCAACATAGACATGACCTCTGTCAGCTAGGGGGAGAGGAATGATGCTCAGAAATCTTAAGATCAGGAACAGATGTCTGTGAGAACAAAAGCTTGAAAAAAATTGGTATCAATTCTTAAATGACAATGTTATATTTCCTTAACAATTTCTAACACATGCCATTGTTATTCTAAACTTGATCCTCCTCTTGCTCTAGAGCAACTCTTCTTGCAACTTCTTAGCTTACAAGCACAAGAAGAAATAAATGGTGAAGTAAATATTGAAACATATGAGGTTATTGATAGCACTAACACAAACACTTAAAGGATCAAGGAATTAAAATGTTAGAATAGATCTCTATAACTCAGTTCCCCTAATATTGTCTTGTTTTGTCAGTTTCCCTAACACTCTTAGTAATAACAGAATATTTACAATGACAGAGAACTAACTCAGTGCCACACAAAGCAGCCTATCCCATTTTGGGATAACTTCATTAGGACATGCACCTCAATCTAGAATAATTGTTCTTTCTTTTTTTTTTTTTTAAAGATTTTATTTATTTATTTGACAGAGAGAGACACAGCGAGAGAGGGAACACAAGCAGGGGGAGTGGGAGAGGGAGCCCGATGCAGGGCTCTATCCCAGGACCCTGGGATCATGACCTGAGCTGAAGGCAGTCGCTTAACCAGCTGAGCCACCCAGGCGCCCAATAATTGTTCTTTCTTATCTAAAGCCTTTAACCTTAACTCTTCCCTTTGCAGTTATAGCAAAAGTGTATCTCATCTGTTTGCCACACAACAAAACTCCAAATTTCCTCCTTTCAAGGCTCAACGTGTTTATCACATTCCCCCTTACTCACATTTCATGATTTCCACATCCTTGACTAAAATGACCCTTTCCTCCAGACATACCTCCACAAAGTGAAAGACAACTCTGTGGAGAAGGCAAGCCTGTGTAGCCAGATTCACAGTAGCTGGTCAGGTGAAGGAGCTTTGGATGGAACAAGAAGTACCCCAGAAACAATTCTAAGTACAAGAAAAAAATAACCTGTGCAGAGAAGCATTCATATCAGGGTTTATTATTAATGTTAATTAGAAACATGGTAATGTTAATTAGAAAGACAGTAACCTAAATGTCTACTACAGGGAAATGATTAATTAACTTCATTATATCTTCTCAATGGAGTACTGTGTAGCCGTATTATGCAGTTTTAAAAAGTATAAAAATGTGGAATATGTGTATATGATAAATTGAAAAAACCTCAATATTATATTTGACTCAAATTATGTAAGAAAAATCTATGCATTAAGTTTTTTAGAAAAAAACATACTAAGAATGTTAGTCGCATTTACACGGTATAAACACGAGAGATTTTTCTATTCTTGTCCTCTCATTTATCCAAGCTTTAAAAACATTAAATCAGGATGTATAATTCAAAATACCTTTATTTTACAGATTTCTTCCAGTTTTATTAATAAATTAATAATATACCTCACTGTATAAGTTTAAAGCATACAGCATGATGGTTTGATTCACATATATTGTTAAATGATTACCACAAGAGATTCAGCTAACATCCATCTTCTCATATAGATATATTAAAAAGAAAAGAAGAAGGGGAGGAAGTCTCTCTGTGATGAGAACTCACAGGATTTACTCTCTTAACAACTTCCGTATGTATCACACAGCAGTGTTAGCTATAGTCACTGTACACTACATCCCTAGTGCTTATTTATCTCATTACTAGACATTTGTACCTTTTGATTACATTCCTCCAATTATTACTCCCTCTACTCTCTGCCTCTGGTAACCACAATTCTGATTTTTTTTTTGAGCTTGGTTTTGGGTTTTTGTTCTTTTTTTTCTTAAGATTCCACCTGTAAGTGAGATCATATATTGTCTTTCTGTATCTGACTTATTTCATAATGCCGTCAATGTCCATCCGTGTTGTCACAAATTGCAGGACTTCCTTGTTTTTTTATGGTTAAATAATAGTCCACTGTATAAATATATACCACAACTTCATTGTCCATTCATCCATCTCTGGACCCTTGTTTCCACATCTTGGCTATTGTAAATAATGCTGTTAGGAATATGGGAGGTTCAGATATCCTTTCAAGTTAGTGTTTTCATTTTCTTTGGATATATTCTCAGAAATGGAATTGCTGGATCATATGGTAGTTCTATTTTCAATTTTTTGAGAATCTTCCATACCATTTTCCATAGTGGCTGCACCAGTTTACATTCCCACCAACAGTGCACAAATGTTCCCTTTTCTCCAGATCCTCGCCAACACTTATCTGTCTCTGTGATGTCAGCCATTCTAACAGGAATGAAGTGACATCCCATTGTGGTTTAATTTGCATTTCCCTAATGACTAGTGATGTTGAACATCTTCATATACCTGTTGACCTTTCAAACATCTTCTTAGGAGAAATGTCTATTCAAGTCTTTTGCCCATTTTTAAATGGGCTGTTTTTTTTCACTACTGAGTTGTATAAATCTTTTATGTATTTTGGATATTAACCCCTTATCAGATATACGGATTAACAAATATGTTTTCCCATTCCATAGGTTGTCCATTCACTTTATTGATGATTTCTTTTGCTGTACTGATGACTTTTAGTTTGATGTAGTCCCACTAGTTTATTTTTTATTGTAGTGTTTATACTTTAGGTGTCATAACTAAAAAATCATTGCCAAGACCCATGTCAAGGAGGTTTATTCCTATGTTTTCATCTAGGAGTTTCAGTTTCAGGATTTGGGGTCTCACATTTAAGTCTTTAATTCATTTTATTTTTTTGTGAGTGGTGTAAGATATGGGTCAATTTTCATCTTTTATACATGAATATACAATTCTCTGAGCAGCATTTATTGAAGAGAATGTTTTTTCTCCATTCAATATTCTTAGTTCCCTTGTCACATATTAGTTGACCATATATTCTTGGGCTTATTTCTGGGCTCTTAATTCTGTTCCATTGGTCTATTTGTCTGTTTCTATACCAGTACCATGTGTTTTGATAACTACAGCTTTACAGTATAGCTTAAAACCAAGAAGTGTGATGCCTCTTACTTTGTTCTTCTTTCTTGGAATTTCCTTGGCTATCTGGGGTCTTTTGTGGTTTCACACACATTTTAGGAATGTTTCTTTTTACTTCTATAAAAAATGCCACTGGAATCTTGATAAGGATTATCATGAATCTTTGGATGGCTTTTGGCATTTTAACAATATTAATCCTTCCAATCCACAAACACAGGATACCTTTCCATTTATTTGTGTCTTCTTCAATTTCTTCCATCAGCGTTTTGTGGTTTTCAGAGTACAGATATTTCACCTTCTTGGTTAAATATATTCCTAAGTATTATATTGTTTTCATGCTATTATAGATGAGATTTTCTTACTTCTTTTTCACAAAATTTGCTGCTAGTGTATAGACATGCTACCGATTGTTGTATGTTCAATTTGTATCTTGCAACTTTACTGAATTCATTGACAGATCTAACAGGTTTTTTTTGTAGAGTCTTTAGGATTTTCTATACATAAAATTATGTTATCTGTAAGTAGAAACAATTTTACTTCTTCCTTTACAATTCTTTTTTTTTTTAAAGATTTTATTTATTTATTCGACAGAGAGAGACAGCAAGAGAGGGAACATAAGCAGGGGGAGTGGGAGAGGGAGAGCAGAGAGCCCGATGTGGGGCTCAATCCCAGGACCCTGGAATCATGACCTGAGCCAAAGGCAGCTGATTAATGACTGAGCCACCCAGGCGCCCCCGTCCTTTACAATTCTGATACATTTTTTGTCTTGGCTGATTGCTATAGCTAGGACTTCTAGTACTACATTGAACAGAAGTGGTAAAAGTGAGCAAACCCGTCATTCCTGATCTTGGAGAAAGAGCTTTCAACCTCTCATCAATGAATATATTAGCTGTGGGCTTGGTATATATGGCCTTTATTATTTTGAGATATGTTTTTTCTGTGCCTAATTTGTTAAGAGTTCTTATCATGAATGGATGTTGAATTTTGTCAAATGTTTTTCTGTGTCTATTGAGATGATCATATGATTCTTTTCTTTCATTCTACTAATGTGTTGTATCACATTGATTGATTGGCGATATTGAACCATCCTTGTATCCCTGGGATAAATCCCATTTGATCATGGTGAATGATTCTTTTAGTGTGCTGCTGAATTTGATTTGCTAGTATTTTACTGAGAATTTTTGCATCTCTCTCTATTCATCAGGGGTATCAGTCTATAGTTTTCTTTTCTAATATTGTCTTTTCCCAGTTTTAGGATAATGCTGCAAATTTTTTAAAAGAAAATCCAGAGAACACACTGTATATACCCAACACCAAATATGGTACAACTTGCAGCACATATTGAGTGCTTAATAAACATCTGCTGCCTGCTAGAAGAAGCCAACTCAGCAAGGCCATTTCAGTGCACTGTGTGGATTCAATCTGTCAGTGAACTAAGGTTTTTCCCAGGAAGCAAAATAATCTGCTGCAAAAGAAACTTTGTATCCTCAAAATTTCAATGTTTTAGACTACTTTAAAAATAGTGTTGTTTCCCCATGTAGCCATTCTTCTCCAAGTAGCAAAATGGAACATGCTTTCCCACTTCTTTGTTCTCTGCAAAACTCATCTAAACACAGAATTACCATCAACTTTTAATGGAAATGCCTGGAGCAAGAGAGGAAGCAGACCCTTGGGTTTCATGGTACTGCATAAATAATTAAAGCTGGTTGCAGGATAACTTTTATATTTTTTATCATGAAAAGTAAAATAAATGTAAACAATTTGCCTCTTTCAAGAAGGTAATCTCAGTTTGATTTATTTCTGTTGAAGCTGGCCCTGTGTTCAGTAATGAGAGCTTAAAATCAAACAGAGATCAAGATGTCTACTCCTTCTGCTTTCCCTTCCTACTCCTTACAGTTGTACCAGCCATGAGATCCTCTTCCTAGAGTCTGAGGCCAACCGAAATCCATTATAAAATCTTTTCCCAACATTCTCTGCTCTACTTGGCTGTCCACTCAGAAACTAAGGCCAAACTCTATCATAGTGATAGTCACTGCCCCAGCCAACTGCCAGCTGATTTCATTTAACATTAAATGAATTTCTAGTACAAAAGGATCTGGGTGGTCCCTTGAATGCTGTTAAATCCAACATGCACCTAACTCCATGATACTATGTCACAGCAACACGGTGAACAGAATCCTGTAATTTTGCTCCTACTCTAACACGATATTTCCTAACAAATACTGCCATCACCAAATAGTTAATGAATACCAGAATGTAGAGACAAAGTACAGTGCTAGGCTTGGGTAAAATTAAGAAAGACTGTGCTTGGCCCCTCTTTTTCAGAGCTTGCCAACTAACTATAATTACTGGACATGTAATAAGTAATAGATTCAATTCATGAAACAAAGCAGCTTATGTAAGTGACAATTTCCCATTGCAGACAATGAGCATTCTAGGAGTTCCTAGAACGACTTCAAGGAGAAGACTTTGAAAGATAAATAGATTTTAGACAAGATTGGAACACAGGGCAACAAATGGAATTTCAAGGAAGAAATGAGTGCTGAAATGTAGGATGAAGCTTTAGGAATAGATTGGAACCACAGAGCAAATGTGAAATATGAAAATCTGACAGCATATATAACTGACTATATAATTGACAGCAGCATACATGGCAGATTAAGGAAGATAGGGTCGAAGTAGAAAACTAGAGCAGTAATTTATGTGTAAACACATGCTATAGGTAGAAATGGAAAAATGGGAGAGCAGCAAGAGATATAACAAAGGAAGTGCAAAGTAGAGGAAAAAAGGAAACAGTCATAGCTAACAGTGAGGTCTCAAGCTGACAAAGAATTGGAAGAAGGAGCCGGTTAAGGGAAGTGATGATGATTGTTTTTCTTTGTCACAAGTTTGATGTAATAATGTAATATTCAAATAACGACGTCTTTTAGAGAGTTGGAGAAATGGAATTGAGAGGGGTCAAAGCTAGAGATACAATTTGGAAAATCAGGTCCACTAAGTTGGTAGTGAAGTCCACAAAAGTAGAAAATTTGGGCAAGTTCTCCAATTGAGCGAATGCAGTACTGAAAGAACAGGAGGCAATGGCTGAGCCCTTCAGTCTGCTTGTACTCAGAAGGAAGAAGCAGTTTTTGCTCATGCTATCTCTTCTAGGCAAAATGCTCTTTTTTTCTTGTCAGCTTTATGAACTTGTCTGCAACACTCAAGGTCTAGCAAAAATGGCACTTTATCTGCAGAATCTTCTCCATCTCATCTGGGCAGAGTTACTCACTACCCAAATTTATAATCCTAAAGTATGTTGTACAATAATCATTTAGACATTTCTTTCATCCATTAGATTGTGAACTCCACAGTGATAAATATTTTGCCTTATTAGTTTTTACATTCCTAGCACAGTGCCTGGCACAGAGAGACATTTAATCAATGCTTATTAAATGTTCCGTGTTCAGCACAGCTGAGATAAAAATGACCTGACCGCTAACCAGCAAAATTTGGGGAATAACAATAATGATACCTAGACCTGATGCAGATGATGGGATTCTGGACACTGAGCTGATGCTAGGAGACTTTGGGGGGCCAGAGAGGGGGCAAATTCAGTTTGCATGTGAGAAAGATGAGAATCATGGGGAGAAATGGGATAACAGTGGAAGCCAGCCTCCAAGTTGGCCTCTGATGATTCTCACCTCCTGGTATTCACACCTCGTATAGTCCCTTTCCACACTGAATAGGAAATTATGAAAGAGTTAGAGGGTTACTTCCTAGGCTAGGTCATAAAAGACATACCAACTTTTGTCTTAATGCTCTCTTGATCACTTATCTGGGTAATACCAGATACCATGTCATCAGGACACTCCAGCAATCCTATTGCAAGTCCACATGGCAAGAAACTAAGGACCCTGCCAAAAAGCTGCACTAATGTGGCAGGCATGTGTGTGAGTCCCTATGGAAACAGATCCTCTAGCCCCAGTCATGCCTTCAGGTGACTGCAGCCCCAGCTGATGTCATAACTTCAACCTCATAAAAGAACCAGCACCAGATTCCTGAGCTACTTATGAGATAATAAATGTTTATTGTTGTTTTAAGCTATTAAGTTTTGGAGTAATATGTTACACAGCAATAAATGACTAATACACTTAGGTTCTTTCTATTTCTCTAGATCTCTAGAAAAGGAAGAAGGTAATAAGGAATAGTAAATGATAATGACTCTTACAGAGTAGACACTTGATGATTCTGCTGATAGATTAGAGACTGCAAAGTGGCGTGCACCTGACTCAAAACTAGGAAGAAGCAAATTAAAGATCTCATTCTGTCACTGGCTTACTTTGTGACTCTGATCAAGTCCCTTCATCCTTTAATCTCTATTTCCACCTGCCCCTGAAAAATGAGAATAATGATACCCAAACCACAGGGTTATTGTGGGATTGCCGTGGATAAAATTTCGTGAGCACCCATTACTAAAGGATCTAGCACATAGCAGATGCTCAACAAATACGAATTAAATAAATACCTAAAGGCAATTCAAAGAGAAACCAGCTTAAGAGGCTAAAAAATAAGTAGAAGAAGCTACTATAGAATGTGAACCACAAAATAATAAGGTCCTAAAATTAGACTTCTGCCTGACATAAAGCATTTCTATGCCAAGTCTTATCTCCTACATGTGCCAAAATAGGTCCATCTCACTTCTTTGGCAAGTCCCTCCCATGATACCCAAATCACCAGCCTTTGAGCACATACCTTAATTCAAAATAAATTTTATCAATACATATTTAAGGAGTACCTACTGTGTGCCACATATTGTTTTTTGCTACAAGTATAACAGTAAACAAAATAAACTTCAAGCAGATAAGGGTAAGCTATACAGATATCTGGGCAACAGTGTTACAGGCATAAAGAACAGTAACTGCACGGGGAGGAGCAAGATGGTGGAGGAGAAGGAGACCTAAATTTCGTTTGGTCCCAGGAATTCAGCTGGATAGGGATCAAACCATTCTGAACACCTACGAACTCAACAGGAGATTGAAGAAAAGAATAGCAGCAACTCTCTGAACAGAAAAGCGACCACTTTCTGGAAGGTAGGACGTGAGGAGAAGTGATTTCGAGGTGATATTCAGGAAGATAGATGGCAGAAGAGGGGGCCTCTGTCAGCCGCTACTGGCAAGTGATAGAGCCGGGGAGCACAAAATCAGAATTTTTAGAAGACTGCTCCATTGAGGGACGTCGCTCCAGTGGCTAAGCAGAGGGTGGAACCCTCACTGGGACAGTGTGGTCTTGGGACCCTCGGGGTCACAGAAAGACCGGGGGTGCCTGAGTGCAGCAGAGTTCCCAGGTATCGGGGCTGGGAAGCTGGCTGCAGAGACGGAGCCAAGGAGTGGCCTCTCAGCTGGGGGCTGCCATAAACCATGATCCGTGGCACAGTCGGGCCACTGCTCCTCCAGCAGGGACCCAACAAGTGGCAGATCCGGGGAGACTCCCCTTCCTCCCCCAGGAGGAGTGGTGTGGGAGCGCACCACAGGGATCTGCTGGGTTTGGAGACTCCACACAGGGTCAGGTGCCAGAGATAGAAACGCGCGGTCACAGGCCGGGTGAGCACGGAGTGCGGCCAGAGACCAGGGAGATGGGAGCGACTGACTGCTTTTCTCTGGGGGTTCACTGAGGAGCAGGGCCCTGAGTTCTCAGCTCCTCTGGGGCGGAGACTGGGAGGCCACCATTTTCACTCTCCTCCTCCAAAGATGGACGGAAAGCTCGCAGGGAACAAAAGCTCCGGAGAGCAAACCCAAGCAGATTTCTTAGCCTGGACCCGGCAAGGGCAGGACAATTCTGCCTCCGGCAAAGACATCTGGGAAACATGGCAACAGGCCCCTCCACCAGAAGATCAGCAAGAACAGCCACCCAAGACCAAGTTTACCAATCAATGAGAACGGCAGAACTCCAGCACTAGGGGAATATAGCACATAGATTTCATGGCTTTTTTCCCCCTGATTCTTTTGTCTTTCAAAGTTAATTTTTTTAATTTTCTTTTTCAATTTTTTTTTGCTGATGGACACCAAAAGAAACCTGGGGTGGCAAGCCTTATATCAAACAAATTAGATTTTAAACCAAAGACTATAGTAATAGATGAGGAAGGACACTATATCATACTTAAAGGATCTATCCAACAAGAAGATCTAACAATTATAAATATCTATGCCCCTACCATGGGAGCAGCCAATTATATAAGCGAGTTAATAACAAAAGCAAAGAAACACATCAAAACAATACAATAATAGTAGGGGACTTTAAAACCCTCCTCACTGAAATGGACAGATCATCTAAGCAAAAGATCAACAAGGAAATAAAGACTTTAAATGACACACTGGACCAAATGGACTTCACAGATTTATTCAGAACATTCCATCCCAAAGCAACAGAATACACATTCTTCTCTAGTGCCCATGGAACAGTCTCCAGAACAGATCACATCCTAGGTCACAAATCAGGTCTCAACTGGTACCAAAAGACTGGGATCATTCCCTGTCTATTTTCAGACCACAATGCTTTGAAACTAGAACTCAATCACAAGAGGAAAGTCGGAAAGAACTCAAATACATGGAGGCTAAAGAGCATCCTACTAAAGAATGAATGAGTCAACCAGGAAATTAAAGAAGAATTTAAAAAATTCATGGAAAAAATGAAAATGAAAACACAACTGTGCACAATCATTGGGATACAGCAAAGGCAGTCCTAAGAGGAAAGTATATAGCAATACAAGCCTTTCCCAAGAAACAAGAAGGGTCTCAAGTACACAACCTAACGCTACACCTAAAGGAGCTGGAGAAAGAACAGCAAATAAAGCCTAAACCCAGCAGGAGAAGAGAAATAATAAGGATCAGAGCAGAAATCAATGAAATAGAAACCAAAAGAACAGTAGAACAGATCAATGAAACTAGGAGCTGGTTCTTTGAAAGAATTAATAAGATTGACAACCCCCTGGCCAGACATATCAAAAAGAAAAGAGAAATGACCCAAATAAATAAAATCATGAATGAAAGAGGAGAGATCACAACCAACACCAAAGAAATACAAACAATTATAAGAACATATTATGAGCAACTCTAGGCCAGCAAATTAGATAATCTGGAAGAAATGGATGCATTCCTAGAGATGGATAAACTACCAAAACTGAACCAGGAAGAAATAGAAAACCTGAACAGACCTATAAAACCACTAAGGAAATTGAAGCAGTAATCAAGAATTTCCCAACGAACAAGAGCCCAGGGCCAGATGGCTTCCCAGGGGAATTCTACCAAACATTTCAAGAAGAATTAATACCTATTCTTCTGAAACTGTTCCAAAAAATAGAAATGGAAGGGAAACTTCCAAACTCGTTTTATGAGGCCACCATTACCTTGATCCCAAAACCAGACAAAGACCCCATCAAAAAGGAGAATTACAGACCAATATCCCTGATGAACATGGATGCAAAAATTCTCACCAAAATACTAGCCAATAGGATCCAACAGGACATTAAAAGGATTATTCACCATGACCAAGTGGGATTTATTCCTGGGCGGCAAGGTTGGTTCAACATCTGCAAATCAATGTGATACAATACATTAATAAAAGAAAGAACAAGAACCACATGATCCTCTCAATAGATGCAGAAAAAGCATTTGACAAAGTACAGCATCCTTTCTTGATCAAAACTCTTCAGAGGATAGGGATAGAGGGTACATACCTCAATATCATAAAAGCCATCTATGAAAAACCTACAGTGAATATCATTCTCAATGCGGAAAAACTGAGAGCTTTCCCCCTAAGGTCAGGAACGCGGCAGGGATGTCCACTATCACCACTGCTATTCAACATAGTATTAGAAGTCCAGCCACAGCAATCAGACAACAAAAAGAAATAAAAGGCATCCAAATCGGCAAAGAAGAACTCAAACTCTCACTCTTTGCAGATGATATGATACTTTATGTGGAAAACCCAAAAGACTCCACCTCAAAACTGCTAGAACTCATACAGGAATTCAGTAAAGTGGCAGGATACAAAATCAATGCACAGAAGTCAGTGGCATTCCTCTACACCAACAACAAGACAGAAGAAAGAGAAATTAAGGAGTCGATCCCATTTACAATTGCACCCAAAACCATAAGATACCTAGAAATAAATCTAACCAAAGAGGCAAAGAATCTGTACTCAGAAAACTATAAAATACTCATGAAAGAAATGGAGGAAGACACAAAGAAATGGAAAAATGTTCCATGCTCATGGATTGGAAGAACAAACATTGTGAAGATGTCAATGCTACCTAGAGCAATCTACACATTCAATGCAATCCCTATCAAAATACCATCCACTTTTTTCAAATAAATGGAGCAAATAATCCTAAAATTTGTATGGAACCAGAAAAGACCCCGAATAGCCAGAGGAATGTTGAAAAAGAAAAGCAAAGCTGGCGGCATCACAATTCTGGACTTCCAGCTCTATTACAAAGCTGTCATCATCAAGACAGTATGGTACTGGCACAAAAACAGACACATAGATCAATGGAACAGAATAGAGAGCCCAGAAATGGACTCTCAACTCTATGGTCAACTCATCTTCAACAAAGCAGGAAAGAATGTCCAATGGAACAAAGACAGTCTCTTCAACAAATGGTGTTGGGAAAATTGGACAGCCACATGCAGAAGAATGAAACTGGACCATTTCCTTACACCACACACAGAAATGAACTCAAAATGGTTGAAAGACCTAAATGTGAGACAGGATTCCATCAAAATCCTAAAGGAGAACACAGGCAGCAACCTCTTCGACCTCAGCTGCAGCAGCTTCTTCCTAGAAACATCACCAAAGGCAAGGGAAGCAAGGGCAAAAATGAACTATTGGGACTTCATCAAGATAAAAAGCTTTTGCACAGCAGAGGAAACATTTGCAAATGACATATCAGATAAAGGGCTAGTATCCAAAATCTATAAAGAACTTAATCAAACTCAACACCCAGAGAACAAATAATCCAATCAAGAAATGGGCAGAAGGCATGAACAGACATTTTTCCAAAGAAGACATCCAAATGGCCAACAGACACATGAAAAAGTGTTCAACATCGCTCGGCATCAGGGAAATCTAAATCAAAACTTCAGTGAGATACCACCTCACACCAGTCAGAATGGCTAAAATTAACAAGTCAGGAAACAACAGATGTTGGCGGGGATGCGGAGAAAGGGGAACCCTCCTACACTGTTGGTGGGAATGCAAGCTGGTGCAGCCACTCTGGAATACAGTATGGAGGTTCCTCAAAAAGTTGAAAATAGAACTACTATACGATCCAGCAATTGCACTACTGGGTATTTACCCCAAAGATACAAATGTAGGGATCTGAATGGGTACATGCACCCCGATGTTAATAGCAGCAATGTCCACAATAGCCAAACTGTGGAAAGAGCCAAGATGTCCACCAACAGATGAATGGATAAAGAAGAGGTGGTATATATATACAATGGAATATTATGCAGCCATCAAAAGAAATGAAATCTTGCCATTTGCAATGACGTGGATGGAACTGGAGGGTATTATGCTGAGCGAAATAAGTTAATCAGAGAAAGACATGTATCATATGACCTCACTGATATGAGGAATTCTTATTCTCAGTAAACAAATAGGGTTGCTGGAGTGTTGGAGTGTGAGGAATAGGGTGGTTGGGTGATAGACACTGGGGAGGGTATGTGCTATGGTGAGCGCTGTGTTTGTGTAAGACTGTTGAATCACAGACCTGTACCTCTGAAACAAATAATGCATTATATGTTAAAAAAAAAGAAGATAGTAGCAAGGGTAAAATGAAGGGGGGGGAATCGGAGGAGGAGATGAACCATGAGAGACTATGGGCTCTGAGAAACAAATTGAGGGTTCTAGAGAGAGGGGGGTGGGGATATGGTTAGCCTGGTGATGGGTATTAAAGAGGGCATGTTTTGAATGTTATACGCAAAGAATGAATCATGGAACACTACTTCAAAAACTAATGACGTAATGTATGGTGATTAACATAACATAATAAAATTTAAAAAATATATATTTAAAGAAAAAAAATGAGAATTTGGATAAAACAAAACAAAACAAAAAAAGCAACAGTAAGTTCTCAGCTCCTAAGGCATGGAAGCCTGTGAAGTTGGAATAAAGTTAGCAAGAGGAGAAGTAGAGTATAGGGCCTTATAATTTGATATTTATTATGAATGAGATGGGGAGCCACTGGAGTGCTTTGAACAGAAGAGTGACATGATGTGACTTACCTTTTAGCAGGATCTCTCTAGCTGCTGAGTTGAGAACAGGCTGCGGGAGGGGAAAATACAGAAACAGGGAGACTAGATGTGAGGCAGTTATGAGTGACAATGGTAAGAAGTGGTCAAATTCTAGAAATATTTTGAAGGAAGTGCCAACAATATTTGCTAGTAGATTAGATGTGAGTAAAAGAGAAGAATCAAGATTTTAGACATAAGCAACTGACAAAATGAATTGCAATTCACAGGATTTAGTAAGGTGAGAGGAGCAGATGTAAAGTAGGAGGCCTATCAGGAGCTCGGTTTCAGATGTTAAGATTGAAATGCTTATAACATATCCAAGTAGAGATGACACAAAGGAAATTAAATCCATGAATCCATAGTTCAGGAGAGAGTCTTGAGCTGGTGATATTCAGAAGAAATCAGCTACAAGTGGTGTGAGGTTGCATGTCACCACCAAGGTGATGTGACTGAGAATAAAGACCAAGGATTACACCAAGTCCACCATCAACAATAATGTGCTCCTTCTATTTACATCTCCATGTCTTCTGAGTTCTCCCTTCTTTCACTTTCCTGGCTCCCATGATACTGCCCTGTACTCCTCAAATAAACCAGGAATCATCTTTTCCAATCTACTCTCTTATTAAACTGGCCTCCACACTTAACTCTTTCAATTCCTTGAATGATTTGGTTTCTCTAGCTGTTCTCTTTATCCACTGACAAATAATAGGAGAAGTGATTATCAATCCCCACTTACATTCCCACTACAGTTCAACTAATGTGTCTGAATTCTTCCTTTCCTTCTCACACTTTGAGTTCTGGGCTTCTCTTTTGGGGCCATACCACTCCTCATAACAAAAACATCAAAGAGCTTGCAGGAAGGCTCTTTCTAATGGACATTAAAAACATCCTATGACAGCAGATGCTGACCATTCAGTCTTCTCTCATGGATGCCACCCACAAACAGGGCATTCACAGCCATACCAACTCTCAAACCAATCTTTTTATCTCTCATCTTATTGCCACTCACCCTTCCTCTGAACTCGCCTCTTTGAACTCTGTAAATTCCATTCTCAATGTAGTGTCTTCTCCAACTGTTAGTTGCTAGAGTCATCATCTATTAGCACATCAACACGGTGTTTCTTAAGCTTAACCAACTCTGCCACATCTTCTGCACCAAATCCAATTGAGTGGAGAACTTTTAATTCTAGTTAAAATGACTTTTAAAACAGGTACATGCATAATACTTCTCTCCTTAAAAAAATTATTCATGAGCTTGTGAAGGCCTCATTTCAGACACTTTAAAACAGGCGATATTTTGTTTTCCTTTTGAAAATGATAATGAAGAAATGATGAAAGTATAGTTGAACAAGATTAAGTGACTTCTCTAAAACCATGATTCATAGTTAGGACTCCTGGTTTAGTAACCTGTTAATAGGGACTGCCAGCCCAAACCAAAATTCCAGGAAGGTCATAAGAATACAGAGTTCAAATTGTAGCTCTACTCCTGTAATTTGTCCTTCCCTGCTGTCACTCTCATTATGGTTCAATTAACAGTGGAAGCCGGGAGCGACTTGATGAACATCTGTCGTGTCCACCTGGAAATAATTCAATGAGGGTGCACCATGGGAAAATATGATGGGATGTCAGCCTGTTTTTTTTTCCCCCCCATTTTGACACTGGGTGGCAAGAGCAATTCAGATAATGAAAGGAGGAAGGGTACTTCATCACCCAGAAATATTAGGTCAATTTCCAAGTGTAGCATTCCAACACATATTTGAAAGGAATATAAAAATAATAACAAAAATAGACTGGACTCATGAAGCTGCATGATCACAATGGCACCACTGTTTTAGATCATATAAATAAAATACAGTGTTGGCAGAAGCTGCTATCAAGCAAAGTATCACTATCTAGATTGTGTGTTTGGTATAAAAGAATATATTTTTGATATACTACTTAAGCATTTCATGGGATGCCCAAGGATGATCTGAAAAGGGACAAAAACATGAAGGACCATTAGCCTTATATAGTGTAGAACAAATGGAGAATGGCAATTGCAATTTAAGATAAGAGTGTCATGAGCCACATTTCCACATGTCTAAAATTCCCAAATTAGACCCAGTTATCATTGGATAGACCTATAGATTCATTTTAAATGATCATTATTTGTTGATTTCTTCAAACTAGATATTTTCAATCCCCAAAAGAAAAGAATCCAAAAACAGTTGAAAATTTGCTACCCAAGCCTACGTAACGATTTGCTTAATAATCAACACTTTAAAATTGCTTTAATTAGCATATCTAAATATTCATTTAAATCGTTAATTATTTTCTCAAATGCTGTGCTCAATTATGTTTTTAAGACATCTGTTTGTAATGCTACTCCCATCTAGAATAAAAAGTTGAGATATTAGGCTTAAGAAAAAAGGCTATAGGAACCAAAAACATTTCAGAATAAAAAAGAAGACAGCCCGTGAATAAACACAATTGCCTTCAAGCAATACAAAGGGTAGTAGACAGACAAGGGAGGCAAACTGCTATTCTCCACAGATGCTAGCACAGGCTTAAACTGCAGGTGAGGAGACAGGACTCAGTTTGGATGGAGGAAAGATGATCTATCAATGTTCAACAATGGAGAACCATTATTATGAAGGACATGACTCCATTCTTTTCCTCAAATTGTGTAAAACTATTTGATTTTTGTGTGAAATTTTGTTGGAGTCGTCTTGTGTGAATTTAGCAACCCGTATCTGGCGGACCCTCAGATCACACCTCCAGATATATGATTCTGTGTGATATCTCTATGTGATAATTATGCCAGCAAATTTCACACAGCCCTAGAAACATTTCCTAGACACTGAATAGGATAGATCCGAGTGAAAAATTAAACAAGGTGGGGGAAGCCATAGGATGCCCAGAAAAACTTGAAAAAGCAACATCTGCTTTAATACTTTCAGGTGTAAGGGAGAGAGCAGCACAAGTTGCTGCTGCTTTCAGCTGCCTATTGCTACATCTAATGGAAATGTAGCACATGGCCTGCCATGGGAGAATGGACCCTGTGGGATTAGAGCACTCCCACCTCACAGCCTGAGCCCACGGTGGACATATCTTATCACATGGAGAGCCTGACTCCAGCAACTTAAGAACTTGTCATTTTGTTTGTTGCTAAACATTTGAGCTTGGTCACATAATTTCATGAACTCACATTTTCAAATTGGTGACAATTTAAAATCAATATAGTCAATTTAATGCTTATACATCAAATGATTTTTCATAGAGGACAAGCCACATTTCTGGTGACTGTTGAAATGAATCAGCTCAAAACAGAGTAACATCCCATCAAAAAACCAATCTAGGTCTCTATTCTAAAAGAATGACAATTAAGGCTAACAGAAAAGTAGTATCTGAAATCTTGGGCTCTCCATCCCTCCCTCCCTCCTTCCTTTCTTCCTTCTTTCTCTCTCTCTCTCTCCCCTTCCCCCCTTCCCTCCCTCCCTTCCTCCTTCCCTCTCTGTCTCTTTCATCCTCTCTCTCTGTCTCTGACTAGGAGAAAATATTAAAATGAAGATTGAAGGAAAACAATTAACAGGAATTCTGAGCACACTCAAATATGGAACTCATTATAATTCAGTGACCTATCTCTTCAAGGGCCATGTAAATTGACCTAAGTTCAAGAGAGGATTTAGCACTGACATTAAAAGTCATTTTCAAGAAAATCTGGAAAAGAATCATCACACTGAATGGAATAATAAGAGCTTTTAAGTGAAAGGTAACAAGTTAGAGCTGGCATCAACCTGTAAAAAAGGTAATTGGGGTGTGCTTTAGAAGATCCCTCAATCGCTCCCTATATTTAAACTCTACCAATTCCCTAAATGCCCAGATGCACCTGGTTTCCTCTTGGCAATGTAGGCACAGTTCATTTTTTCATTCAAAAAGCAGTTATTAAGAGTCTACAATATGCCAGTGACTGTGGCAAGAATAGTAGTGCCCTGCCCTCCCCTGACACTGAGGAAATTAAGAAGTAAACAAATACTTGTGCAAAATTCTTTCTGACAGTGATAAGTGCTATGAAGAAAATAAAACAGGGTGGCATGATAGAAAGTGCTGATGGGAGTAATGACTGGGTGGTACAAAGTTTCCTTGAGAAACTGACATTTGAGTTGACACTTGAATGGTGAGAAGAAACCAGTCATGGTTCTGGGAAAGGGGAAAGTAGCAATGTAGGCAGAGGGAGAGTTATTACACAACCACAGGGAGGGGGTGAAGTTGATATATTTGAGGGCCAAAAGGTGTTCACTGAGGTTGGGTCATAGTGAATGAAGGGAGACAGTGATGAGAGAAGAGCTGGGGAAAGAGGCGGGTGCCAGACCATATGGGGCTTGTTAAGTCCTGATAAGTAGTTTGGATTTATTCTAAGATAATAGTGAGCCAGTGTAAGGGTTTAAAGCACTGGGTGGGTGGGTGATAGATCTGATGTATATTGGAAAAAAGATGCTCAAATTTTACTCAAGATGTACCCACTCTTCACTATATACATAGAAATAAAACCAAACAGGTTAAGAAATACATACATAAACATACAAAAAATCAAAGAGATATATCTCTACAGGTAAGCAATAAGTAAAGCTAAAACTATAAAGTGCTGACCTCCATGTTTAGAAGTAGCAGAAGTGGCCAAACTTTCATCTACTGACGCAGAAAGAAAACTAAAAATGCTTTATTCAATATAACAGGGCAATGTGAAGCTAATTACTTAAAGCCAGTACCTGGGATAGCATTTTCCGTATTTAGAAGAGACTAAAACAATAAAAACCCTTGCTGACCATCACCTGGGCTATGGCTTCTAGAAAATCTTGGTTAGAGGGATGAAACAGATACTAGCAATCAGGAATTGAACCAAGGTGCCCACCATTTCCATGGTTGGATCTCCCACATTCCCAATATCAGTACGAGTCAGGAGCACAAGATGCCACCACAAAACTCTCAGCAGAGATGGATAAGTAAAGAGAGAGAAAGAAATTATTGAACTACGTCTCATTAAAAATGACCCAGCTGCCTTGCTTTTCGTATCTTCACTTCCAAATTTCCCTTTTCATCTCTCCTTCCTTTCCCTTCCCAGGCTTGAGAAAAAGAGCATCATGGAAGCTTGTGGAAGCTGGGCAATGAGGAAAAATGAATGCTGCACTGAGATCGTGGTGATGTGAAGACAGAAAATGGGACAAAGCAGAGGAGGACACCAACAGAGTTAGGCAGGTGGTGAAAGAAGCAGTGTGAGACCAGGAAGTGGATTATTGAGCAAATATGTTAACTGAGTGAGCAAAGAAGCAAGTATATCAAAGATAATGGGAGCCATTTCTTACTAAGAAGAGACTTACAAACATGGAAAGAGAGAAGACGAAGAAGAACCAACAGTGTTCAACTGGAATGGACAGTGTTGGTATGAACTCATGGGATTTAAATAAATAAACACTTAAGTAAATATACATCAATACAGATATGTGATTCTACACACACACACACACACATACATACATATTTATTTATTATGTATTTGGGTTTTTTCCCTAGCTCTGTCAACTAATAGGAAATGACATGCTTCTTAAGAGCAATGATATCCAGTCATCCTAAGAGCAATGACTTTCCAGTGGCAGTGAGCACAGTGAGTGTCCTGATCTGGCCTAGAAATATCATCCTCCAGGAAAAATAGCTGATTACCAGCTGGGCCAGGAAAAGTACAAGATGACAAGATGAGCCTAGAACATCCTGATATGCCATAAAATAAGGAAGTACTCAAAGAATGAGAGAGATCTGTCAAAAGGATACAAACGAGCTTAAAAAGCTACAGAAGCCAAATCTAGGACAATCTGAGAAAATAAATAAATAGTGCGAGTATAGAATTACACTCCATTGAATAAAATAGGAATTCATGAGTTCTTGCTGATATAATTAAAACAAGTGAATAAACACATAAATGGAAGAGAAGGAAAAATTCTTTCTCACAGCAAAAGCTGATCTACAAATATGAAAAGGATGATGGAACTAGATAGATAGTCATCACTTGGCAATCATGACAGTGGTAGTTAATATAAGCAGGAGTATCAACAAAAGCTAAGCCTGATCAGGGGAGATTTGGCATCATATAAGACTGTCTCCCCACAAAATGCTAATCAAACACAAAGGGAAAATGGTTTTAAAAGTAAGAAACCAAGCAGACACCATCTTAATCAGATAATCAAGACTACTATCATCAGTGATTTGGTGGGTCAACATTATTTATTCTTTATTGTATGCACTGAGAAGAACATAGGATCATTTCTATGGCATCCTGCCAAGAATGCATGGCCTGAGTTTGGTCATGGGACAACACTGGATGGATCCATGGTAAGGATCATCCTACAAAATGAATGTCTGTACTCTTTAAGCCTCTCAAGGATATGAGAGAGAGAAAAAAGACAGCAAAAAAGTTCCAGATTGAAGGAGAATATTAATACCTGACAACTAAATGCAATACACAGTCCTAGACTGCATCCAGGCCACAGAGGAAAAAGAGATCTTAATGGGACAAATGGTGAAATTTGAGCGAAGACAGTAAGATGAATAACAATATTGAATCAGAGCTGATTTCCTGAGTAGGAGGGATGCACAGTGGTAATAAAGAAAATGTGCTTGTGGGGCGCCTGGGTGGCTCAGTCGTTAAGCGTCTGCCTTCGGCTCAGGTCATGATCCCAGGGTCCTGGGATCGAGCCCCGCATCGGGCTCCCTGCTCTGAGGGAAGCCTGCTTCTCCCCCTCCAGCTCCCCCTGCTTGTGTTCCCTCTCTCGCTGTCTCTCTCTCTGTCAAATAAATAAATAAAATCTTTAAAAAAAGAAAGAAAATGTGCCTGTTTGGGGGGGAGGCACACACTTGAATATTTAGGGATGATGAGTATCATGTGAGAAAAAAACTATATACACACATATACAGATGGGGGGGCAGGAAAAATACAGCAAAATGTTAACAATTAAGAAAACTGAGTTAAGGGGCGCCTGGGTGGCTCAGTCAGTTAAGCGTCCAACTCTTGGTTTCAGCTCAGGTCATGATCTCAGGACTGATATAGAGACCAAGCCTCTGTGCTCAGTGGGGAGTTGGCTTGAGATTCTCTTCCTCTGGCCCTCCCCTACTAGAGCTCACATTCTCTCTCTAAAATAAAAAAAATTAATCTTAAAAAAAAAGAAAGAAAAGATAACTGAGTTAAGGAGATGCAGGAGTTGTTTCATTATTCTTTTAATTTTTCTGTAGATTTGAAACAATGTCAATTTTTTAATTACATATTAAAATTTTCTAACCAAAATACCAATAAACAGGAAGAAATTTCATGGTAAGAAAGACAAGCAAATATCTCAGCAAATAAAAGAATTCACTTTAAATAAAATTAGCTTTGTACAGAACTATAAAAATATCTAGGATGCTCTTTTATTATAAAATAAAAATAAATTTGGGGCACCTGGGTGGCTCAGTCATTAAGCGTCTGCCTTCGGCTCAGGTCATGATCCCAGGGTCCTGGGATCGAGCCCCGCGTCGGGCTCCCTGCTCCGCAGAAGCCTGCTTCTCCCTCTCCCTCTCCCCCTGCTTGTGTTCCCTCTCTCGCTGTGTCTCTCTCTGTCAAATAAATAAATAAAATCTTTAAAGAAAAAATAAAAATAAAAATAAATTTTTTTTAAAGATTTTATTTATTTATTTGAGAGAGAGAGAATGAGAGAGAGCACATGAGAGGGGGGAGGGTCAGAGGGAGAAGCAGACTCCCTGCCGAGCAGGGAGCCCGATGCGGGACTCAATCCAGGGACTCCAGGATCACGACCTGAGCCGAAGGCAGTCGCTTAACCAACTGAGCCATCCAGGCGCCCAATAAAAATAAATTTTAGTAAAAATAACAAATAAATCATGAAACAAAGACAGGCATAAATTACATTAAAAGATATTATGGGAAAGAACAAAATCAAAACTGTTGAGATTGCTGCCGTAACAAGTTACCAGAAACCTAGCAGCTTAAAACGCCCTCCATAATCATCTACCAGTTTCTTTGGGTCAGAAATCTGGGCATAGTATAGCTCAATTGGGGCCTTGGCTCCAAATCTCATACGACCAAAATCCAGGAGTCAACATGGCTGAGTTCCTTCCTGGAGGCTCTGGGAAAGTATCTACTCTAAGCTCATTGAGACTGTTCACAGAATTCAGTTCCTTGCATTAAGACTGAAGTCCCTGTTTCCTTGTCGGCTATCACCTCAGGGCCACACTTAGCTCTGGCAGGCTCCCTCTCTATTCTGAGTCTGTGCCCATGCACCTCAGAACCCTTCTAAAACTTGGACTCTGGCTGTCCCATCTCTTCCACTTCTGTCACATCACTGTGTTTAATAAGGGCCCCTTGGATAATGCAGCGTCATCTCCCTATTTTAAGGACTGGACTCTATTAAATCTACAAAATCCCCTTTTGCCATAAAACATATCCCTAGATATTAGGACGTGAGACTCTTTTAGGGGCTATTATTCTGTTATAACAGAAATAAAAAATATATATATAATCATCATGGATTGCATTATTGGACTCAATTATTCATCTTTCCCTGGGATTATATCCTTTGCCATTTTCTTTGGAATTCCTCCCATAAAACCAGAATATATCTCCACATCCCTTGACTTTAGGCTCAGCCAGTATGAATCACTTTGTCCAACAGAAAGAAGTAGAAATGATGCAAGACTGAGCTTTAAAACATTTTGACTGTTTCCATTTGCCCTCTGATATCTCTACAATCACCAGGAGAAGAACATCTCTCTCTAGGCCCCTGGTTCAAGGAAGATGAGAGACACATGCTGAACAGCCACCCCAGCTGAGTCCAGCCAAGATCAGATGATTTCCTGCTGACCCACAGACAGGTAAACAATAATAAGAGAGTTGTTTTAAGTCACTGAATTAGAAGATGATTTGGAGGAACAATAGCTAACAGTATGATGAGATAAGTGGAGGCCTACACATAATCAAAGAAAAGAATTAAATAATCAGAAAGTATTATAAGAAATCCATCAAAGACAAAGGAGACAATAAATCATGGAACACTACATCAAAAACTAATGATGTAATGTATGGTGATTAACATAACATAATAAAATAAAATTTAAAAAAAAAGACAAAGGAGAAAATAGCAGTAAGGTGCAGTTCAGAGACATGGAGGGTAGACTGAAGGGCTATATAACATGCAATATAGAGTAGTTACAGAAAAAAGAATATAGGGAATAATGGACAAGAATACTCAGAAAATAACAGATGAGAATTTGACATAATTTAGGAAAGGCATGAACCCTAGAATTAAAAGGATATGTTGATATGGTTTCACTTATTTGTGGAACATAAGGAATAACATGGAGGACATTAGGAGAAGGAAGGGAAAAATTGGGGGGGGAATTGGAGGGAGAGATGAACCATGAGAGACTATGGACTCTGAGAAACAAACAGGGTTTTAGAGGGGAGGGGGGAGGGGTTAGCCCGGTGATGGGTATTAAGGAGGGCACGTACTGCATGGAGCACTGGGTGTTATACGAAAACAGTGGATCGTGGATCACTACATCAAAAACTAATGATGTGGGGCGCCTGGGTGGCTCAGTCGTTAAGCGTCTGCCTTCGGCTCAGGTCGTGATCCCAGGACCCTGGGATCGAGCCCCACATCGGGCTCCCTGTTTGGCGGGGAAGCCTGCTTCTCCCTCTCCTACTCCCCCTGCTTGTGTTCCCTCTCTCGCTATGTCTCTCTCTGTCAAATAAATAAATAAAATCTTTAAAAAAAAAAAACTAATGATGTATTGTATGGTGACTAACATAACATAATAAAATTTTTAAAAAAAAGGATATGTTGAGTATCAAGCAAGAAATTTAAAGATAAATTTATATCTAGTTATATCATAGAAAAGCTACAGAACATAACAAACAGAGAAAAAAGACTATGTATTTTCAGAATGAAAAGATAGATGATCTCTAACCAAACAATTATTCTGACAACAGAGTTCTCAACGGCAACAACAACAACAAAAAGTAGCAGTATTTTTAAATAGCTGAGAAAAAATAAATTTATATCTCCAATTTACAACCAGATAAATTATCACTCTTGACTGAGTTCAGTATATTTAGACATACAAATACAAGGGAAATTTAACAAAACTACTAAAGAATACACTTTAGAAAGAAAAAAAATTGAAAATAAAGGAATAGGATACAAGAAGTGATGGCACAAAGTATTGATGAAAATGAATCAGTAAATTAAAATATAATAAAACACTAGCTATAACATTTATCTTTATGCCTAAAAAGAGATAAAACCACCCTTTATTCATTGCCAAACAACATATGAAAAAATGTTCAACATCAATAATTAGGGAAATGAAAATTAAACCCACATTAACACAGCAATTTTATACTTCTCAGGCTGAAAGAGTTTTAATTATCTGATATTATAGTCTTACAATAAAGAATTCTTATAAACTATTAGTGGTAGTGTCCACTGGTACAAACCTTTTAGAAAACAGGCATCATCCCGGAAAATCGAAAATGCACAATACCCTTTATCCTTGCAATTTCACTTCTCAGTATCTTATATTATTTGCTTTACCTTTCTTTTAGGCATATATTAGAGAAATCTTTCAAATGTACTCATGGTGAAAGATACACAAAAATGATCACTATGTCACTGTTTTTAATAGCAAAATATGGAAGCAACCTAAATGGCCATTCACAAGAAAATGGATAAATCATCTTTAGTGTAGTCATACAACACAGCATTATATGGCTGTGAAAATCAATGAACTAAAATTACATTTATCAACATAGATAAATCTCAAAAAATATGAGGTTGAGTGAAAAAGCAAATTGTAGAATGATGCACAAAGTATGAAACCATTTATGTAAATTTTAAAAACATCAAACAGTATAACATATTTCTCTAAATATGCAGCAGTAGTATAAAAATACTTATTGGAATTACAAACACCAAATAAAGGCTAGTGTTTAACTCGACAAGGGGTAAAGAAAAATGGGTTTGAAACAAAGAATGTAAGAGGTTTCCGATGTAAAAAAAAGAAAGTGTTACAGTATTAAAAAAAAAAAAACTGAAATAAATACATTTGCTAAAGCTTGGTGGTATATACACAAATGTTATATTATTTCTTTTACCTTTCTGTATTTCTCTAATATTCTGTAACAAAAATATCTGAACATTTTTTCTAAAGAAAGGCCATTTGGCTTATTTCAGGAGAGAATGAAATGCAATCTCAGAGGGCATTTTAGTGCATTAGTCCTCTCAAGGATGGAGACATTTGCAGAAGACAACTGCAGAGAGCAAAGATGCAGTTATAGTTCTAGAACACTAATGGATAACTAACAAGCTCCCTAGTCCCTGCACAATTTACTAGGAAGGCAGGGTGGGGACAGGACTTACCCATATACCACAAATCTCTCTAGCAGAACGATTTCCTGTTCCACCCATGGTTAAGTCTGACCATGGCTAGGTGAACTAACCACAACAGTTATCAACTTTAATACCAATTATAATAAGACCATTTCGAGGCTTAGTGAAGCACTGTGATTGATGTCTTATGAAAAGTACCTGTTTAGGAGCTAGAAAGACTCAGGTTCAAATGCTGCTCCCCATATTATTTATGTAGCTCCCTTACTCTTTCTCAAAGCTCGAGAATTCTCATCCTCAAAATGAGGTTGACACATTACTCTACTTACAGGATACAGTGAGGAGTAAACACAATCACATATACAAAATGGATGGCGTCTAGAAGGCACTCAGTACATCTTAAACTTTCTTCAACTAACATTGATATAAACAAACCCAGAATGCTTCAGAAACCAGATACAGCCATTTGTGGGGGGGAATATGTTTTTTAATGAAGAAGATGCAACACGACCTAAGGCATCAAACTGCATACGTCATATGATGATTTTGAGTATCAATGTCCTCATGTGCGCAGCATTATAAAAAGAAAATTTAACTTACAGAGTTATTGGGAGACTCAGAGACCCCCAAACATTAAAGTGTTGGGCATAGAAATGCATTCACTCAATAAATAGTAGCTGCTATTGCTGTTGTTGTTGTTAATATTATTCTCTAAAAACTGAGAGAGAAGAGAAGAAGAAATTGGGAATTTGTGATCAGAGTGAGAAATTAATTATGAATTTTGAAACCATTAAAAGTCTTGTTCAATCTAATGTGTCTCTGCACAAACTTGCAAGAGAATAAGAACATTTTATCCTCAACAAAACTTTTGCATAACTAAAACCCCTACAGCTTTCTCAAAATGATTGGCAGACTTACTTCTTGGCAAAAAGTGAATAGAAAGATATAATAAATGCTTAGGTCTTAAGTCTTCATTGCTCTCAACAAATACATTCAAAGGAGTATAATAAAATCCAAATAAGATTTTAAAATGAGAAGCATTCTTGAAAAAGTTATTAGAATTTACAGTGTATACCTAATTTAACATCTGTTTTTTAAATTACATGTTCTTTTGTTAATTTTCAAATCTCAAGAACCACCAAAAACTATAGGTTATGTTTTTGTTCTCAAAATAGGGTGTCTGGACATACAGCACCTGGAAATAAGTTACAAATGCAAGTTCTAGGGCCCCGTCCTCAACACACTGAACCAAAAACTTCAAGGATGGGCCCAGCAATCTGTTTTTCACAAGCCTTCTAGATGATTCTAATGTGGGCTCAAGTTGAGAAGCACTGGGTTGAGTAATAGGAGATCCCTAGTGTCCAAATGTCAAGGACAGCTGGTGTTACTTGCACTGCCCTAACTACATGGGCCAGAGGTATACTATGCAACGAGTTTCACTCTGGCCTCAGCCTGGATTAGAAGACCTCTAAGGGCCCTTACATCTTTGATGTTCTCAATAATGGAGTCTGTACTCAAAGAAAGTTCTTCAAAGCACAGAGAAGGAGGTTCTACATGATGATCTTTCCACCCCAAAAGTTTCATGACGAACAACCCAGATGGCATGAAAATATTCAGATGCACACTGTAATCTTGGCAAATGTTTTCCTATAAGAATTGATGGATAAGGCCAAGTTGGGCTGCATGGTTTTAGAATTCCACATCATGTTCACTTCTAACATATTCATTCAAACTAAATAAAAGCCTGAAGCAGGGAAGACCTTCCCAGGGTCTAAGGTAAAAATCAAGACACACATGAGAATCTCAAAAGCTAATGATCTGCTTATATGCTCTTTGATATGGTTTTGACAGGTGGGACTTGGATAGACAGCCTCACATAGACACTGACGAAGAGACCCAATCAAGCTCAGGGATTCCATGCTCCTTCTGAGAATCAATGGACAATCATATCCATGCATCTCTTATTCAGGTTTACTACAGAGAAACCTCATAAAGGAATATTAATATACTGTATATGAAAACCTGCATATTTTACCATTTCAAAGTTAACACTAACTCCAGACATATATTCACTTGTTTCTAAACTGGCCACTAAAGACCTTCTCTGAAAGGCATGGTGCCCCTCCCAGGAATACACAACCCCTTTGCTCCAGGAGACAGAAACATCTCCAAAGCCCCCCAGCTATCCTTTCCCCTTTCAGCCTATAGTCCGTACCTAACAGAAAGAGGTTTCCTAACTCCAAAGATTGCCTTCCAGAGAGTTCTAGATGGAGCTAAAGTAAAGCAACCCTCAATGCATACTCATTTCCGTCATGGAAAGCCCACCCTCAGATTCTTTGGCCAAATGTGATTTTCATTCTTGCTTCTCCGTGACTTACTTATATTAGCATAGTGGCACCTTGGCCAGCAGCAGTCTTTTTCTCAATAGGGCAGCAGGCTTCCTTGCCAGAAGGTTGATTCTATATCAAAGTGATTCCATTTATTTCCATCCAAACTAACATGTGTTCACAAAACATCTTCATTCCCACCTTTAATTCAGGGGAAAAAGAAAAAGAAAGTCTCCCTTGTGTGTGCACGGAGGGGAGGACTATTATAGGAAAATTGTCAGACGAAAGCTTTTCACATGTATCTCCTGTGACCACAGCTAAGCTTTACATAAATTCTAAATAAGCTATATGGTTACATATAGATCCAGCAGGATGTATAAAAATTGAAATCTCAACTTTCCACCATTATTTTTGATATTTATTGCACATCAATAGAGTCCTAAGGAAAGAGAGTTGCTGGTAAATTCTAATGTTGTCCTAAAGTTAATATGGGAAGCTGTGTATCATAAAACCCATGCAGAGCTTCAGCATGTGATTTTCTTCTCCACATACCAAGCTCTGATCATATTCTTGCTGAATTCTACATCAGATGAATAAAAAAGTTATATCCCAGTAGGGCAATTTTCAATGTATAATTATGATGATGTCTTTGTCGCTTGCACTCTGTATGAATTACTAAGTAAGGTTAAAATGGAATCATGGAGTGCTTTTTAATAAAACAAGGGCATCTATAAATGATTCTCATGTTGATTATTTAGCATCAGCTTCATAACTAAAGAAAATCAGTCAGGTACTGGGATGTTGCTCCTGCTTTGTGTAATATATCAATTTCATTATCAAATTACTGCAGCAGAAAGTGTATTCATTTCTTTAATGAACAAAATGATTGCATTTCCTGGTTATGGCTCCTTTCCTACATGATATTAAGCATAAAAGAATCCTCAGAGTAGCTTTCAGATATTTGTCTCAGTACTTGGTATCTCCTTTGTCACCACGCTTAGATTCCTATCAGCTTGGGGAGCTCACTGTCTCAATCCCAAATCACTGTAAATGTGCATACTTATGGCAACGAAGGCCTCATTTTATTGGGATGACTCTATACTCTTGATTTGACCCCTGGTGATAAGCATCCATCATTAATAAAATCTCTAATTGGTCTCAGGAATCCAATGAGTCTTCCCAGGGCCAGATAAGGGACAGAATAGGAAGATATCTGACTACTTGCTGCACTCACCACAGCTCCGTCCTCAGGCTATCACACCATGGCAAGTAACAGGGATAGTCCAAATACTCTTTTTGTGTGTGTGTATATATATATATATATAATTTTATGTTCCCAAATGTTCAGGAATAATATATAATTTTTGATGACACCTTTCTCTTCCTTAACATAGCCGTAAGATAATATTTGCATTTTTAGCATAGTTACCTTCTTTAGAAGCATGATAAATTCATGCTCACAGACTACCCAAATCTACTCTGGAAGAAACAAAAAAGCACATCTTGCCTTTGTGTACTACTGTGCAACTCCTTTCCTGAATCAAAGTTTATAATTGGTTAGCACACCATTCCATTATGTAATTGCTTATAATGGTGCCATTCTGATTTTCTTCCTTTCTAATATGAAATCCCAGGAAATAAAAAGAATTTTTATCTAAACAAAGACTTTTCTATCTGGCTCAATTATGCTTTTGTGATTAAAGGTTTCATGGGGCAAAAACCAAAAATGAACAAGTATACAAAATCTTGTTAAAAAGCTTATTTAAAATCTGCACACCTCTTCCTGCCACGCTGTGAAATGTCTCCACCAGCATCTGGTTTGAAGTTTGAAAGAAAAACCTTTCTCTTATCATGGTTTCTAGTCCTTCCCTAGGGCAGAATTTAGGACCTGGCATTGGTCCTAAATTCTTGTTCTACCTCTTGCACTGAGCATAATAATTCCCACTGTTACACCTTCAACTGAGCTCTTCAGTTCTTCCAGAATCTCCTCTTCACTGCTACCCTCCCATTCAAATCTCCTAATCTTTTCACTTCCTCCATGATGGCGTGCCCAAGTTTTCTAATGCTCAAGGGACTCTCCCTTTTCTGGTGCTGCTCTAATCTGTATGATGCTGTTTCCCCTCTCAGATCCAAAATGTCTTCTTTCCTCCCTCTGCCCTAGACCCCATCTGAGGTTTGAGTTGATAAGTACATCCACATTCAAGTTCAAGTGATCTAAAAGCAGATACTGAAATGGAGTTGAGGCACAAGGGATATACGAGGTATCCCACCTGTGAAAGGAAGAAGGAAAAAGCAGAAGTGGTCAGAGGGAGAAGTCAAACTGCAATTCATGCTTGACAATGCCTTGGCCACCCATCTTGGAGCTTTAGAGAGAATACCACTGGTAGAGTTGTAGCACCTGGAGACCTGATGACCCGGCCATCATATGTTCATTCTCCTAGCTCAGGCACCAGACGACCTCAGGCGGGCAGGATCCCTGTAGATGAGACAAACTGAAGGACCTGGCAGTCAGAGGCTATCTGCCAACCACAATTCCTGCAGCAGGTGCCTAATGGAGGTGTCACATCCATGTCTGCCTCCGAGGCCATCACCGGTTTGATCTCAGATGCGATCTTGACCCTTCTCCTATGAACTACCTTCTCTAAGTTCCCAGTTCTCTTACTAGGTTACAATAGGAAGCAATTGGAGAGCAGCAGAAAAGGAGAAGCCAAGATATTCCTTCCCCTGTCTCTCTGATGGGTGGGCTCTCTGATGGCTCCCTGGTTCCAGCCCCTGCTGGAAAATCCTGCCCTCTGTAGCAACCAGTAGGCAGGCCAGCCACAACTGCAGCCTCCACCAAGTGCCCCCAGCTCCTGGGCTTTGGCTACACCTCTCCTTCCCCTTGTTTCTCCAGACTGAGGAAAGGCAATAGCTTCCAGATGTCACCTCATGGCTACCACACTGTCCACTGTTTGGCTTCTCCAGCTCTTCCATCACCTATGTTACCAAATCCCTATGTTAAATTTTCTGTGCTTAAAATATCTAGAATCATTTTTGTTCCCATGACTGGACCCTATCTAACACAATTTTCTCAGAAATAAAACTAAATGTAGAAGCTCCACATCTAAAAAAGATCGAAGTCATGGAACTCTGGCCAAAGGGGGTTGGAAACACTATGCTTGCTCTCTGTCCCATAAAGGCCTCTGGGCTCTCAGAACACTGCGTGCAATTCACAATGGATCTTCCTCAATTACTACTTTACACATTGCCCCCACAGCTGGGTTGTTGGATCACAGAATCATGCCAACTGGAGTAAAGCCCCAGAGCTCAAAGGGCACCCAGTGCTCCTAGGGGAACAAAAGGAGCACTTCAGAACTCAACCATATGACAATTCAGCACATAGGCAGCCACCTCAAAACTGTCGGGGTGCCCTTGTTTGCATACCTCCTAACACGCCCACTACAGAGAAACAGCCTTACTGACACGTGCAGCTTTTATCTGCGATCCAGGTGGTGAGTTACTGCGCGTGGACCATCTTTAGGTATCTATAATAATAAGTGCAACGCCTCCATTACAGCACTCTTTGCCGTTGGTTCTTCCTGTATCCGTCTCTTCCATTGGAGTATGGCAATAATTCTGTCTTACTTATCAAATCCCACCCATAAGAAAGTGTATGGCATACAGTCAATTCTCATTAATTTTCCACTGAACATTAAAAAAATTTTTTAACCTTTTTTCCATTTTTATGGTTTACCTATGCATGTGGGATGGTTATGAGGCAGGAGAAAAGAACAATGGGACATTCATGAGTATGATTCCATTATGAGGGATAAGCATATAAATATAAGTATCATCAAAGAGAACTTTAGATGAAGCTAGGATTCCTCTTAGGAAATGTAAGAAATGTAATCTTCAAACAGACTTGTTAAAATTCTAACATCCCCCCAACAGGCATCAAAAACAATGGGACATTGCCTTACTCCAAATGAATGATTACCCTTGGCAATAGAAGTATAAACAGTGCTTTTAAGTATGTTAAGTTAAATGAAAGAAAAGAAAGCACTGTCTTAGTAGGAAGCAAAAGAAAAAGGAGAAAGAAAGAAACCACTTGGAATGAGTGAACAGTTATTTTGCTCAGCTTCAAAATCATAATAACAGTGGGGTATTTTTGTTTTGTTTTGGTTTGGTTTTTTTGAAAAGGGAGACCATGCCAGTATGTACCTGATTAGAGTCCATTATTAAAGAGGTGAAAATAAATGTTATTGAACAATTACAGTACATGAAGGACTGTGCCTGATACTTTCACATATATTTTCTTGTTCAATCCTTAAAATAAGTCTGTGAAATACATTATTGCTCCACTTCATGGAGAAAGAATCAGACACTTGTGAAGATTAAATTACTTGCCCAAAGTCAAATAGTGAAGTGATAGGGTGGGGATTCAAAGACAAAGCAATCTGATGTAAATCCCCATATTTCTTCTTCCCCAGTGTTCTATGATTTGGGTGAAATTATTGCTCCCTTAGTGAAAACATTTTGTTTATTATTTTTGGAAACATTTTCCCATAGAGAAGAGAAATTTACTTTGTGCTCCACTTTTAAATGTCATTTTTAGGACCACAGCTCAGTTTTTATTCTCCTGATAATCCTGAGGTAGATATTGGGGGTTTCACTTACGGCATTCCCCCTGAATCACCTCACTAAATAATTTTTCTAATTATTGCTTTCTTGATAAGATAATATCTGTTAAATGCATGCCTATTTGTGAACTGATACTCATCCACTTATTAGAATTAACCTATCTTTGACCCTCATAATGGGGCCAGATTGATATAGTTGAGATTAATGAGTCAATTATTTTTGGACAAGGTATAAGGAACACAAACTGTTTCACATGGTTAGTACCTCATGGTGTTCTTCAGTTCCTGTATAGCTTTTGACACCCATAAAATAACCCTGTGCAGTTTTTTTCCCCCAACTTAACAATGATGAATACTGATATTTTCCCAAGAACACAGAAATCATTTGGATGAAAAAGTAAGTGATAATGCAAGAGTGCAAGCTATTCTTTAAAAACAATTGTCTTTAAATCCTTTTATTTGACAAATTCATGCTTCCACAGACTTAGCTGCCTCAGAGTGTCATTTTTATAGTTCAATTAACATGCTAGGAGGATGTAAGTCCCATTATTGGTGGAACAGGAAATACTGACAAATTTGTGACAGACTAACATGGGAAAAATCTAGAAATTTCCAGAATCGTTGAGAAAAGCTTGATCATGATAGAAAGTATGAGATTCCATAAAAATCTGCTTAAATGAACTGATCTTTTCATTTCTTCAAACAAAATTTAAATGTATTTATTTGTTTGCTTATTTTTTATGGAGGGTCAGGGTCCATACAGTTGCAAGAGTTAAGAAAGGGCTGATGTTTAACATATTTTCTCCATTTTTATGGTTTACTTACTTCCTGTCCACTGATGATTTCCAAATCTCCTTCTCTAGCTGATTGCTAGTCTAATATCCATATTCATACACTCAACCACCTACACGATATCTTGGAGGTATAACCTGTAGACATCTCAAACTTCCCTCCTCAAGTGAAATTCACCCAGAACAATAGAGCCAAGATTTCGCTTTTTGTGTGGCAAGACCCTGAATATTTTTCCTGTTCTTACTTTTAGGTATTTTCTCATTTATATAATGAATGTTCATTATCTTTAAAGGAGAATGATATTAAACATTAAATATATAAATTTAAAATATTTTTAAAGCAAATTATGGAGTCATTTAGATTGGATGCAAATCCTAGCTCTGACACTTCTATTTGTGTGACTTTGCCAACACATCTAACCCCTTGGAGCTCAAAAAGTTAGGAACAGTAATGATCCTTCTCTCTTAGTGCTGTTGGAAGAATTAACTAAGAGTAAAAAATGCAAAAGGCATGACACATAGCACATGCTCAGTAAATGCCTGCTGCCCTAATGATAATATAGGAAGTTCTTTTTGCTACTTCCCTCTTCTTCAGTAACACCACCTACTATCCAATCAGACAAACCCAAAACTCTGAAGTCATTCCATATTTTCCATCTCATTTCCCACAGCCCTAATCTCCTATATGGTCACTTTACTTACTGCACACCTCTTGACTCTCTACTTTTCCCCTATCATCTTTTTGCCTTGTCCTATCTGGTTTCCTAGCAGGCTCATTCCCTTACAGCTGATTTTCCACACAATACCCAGAGCAAGTTTCCTGGAATGCAAGTCAGACCATACACTTTCTGTGTTAAAATCCTGCAATGCCCCCCATTTTTAGGATAAAGTCCAAACTCTTTTGCAAGACAACCTAGCATGTTAATTTGAACTGTGTCAACTGACAACCTCATTTCTTGCCAATCCCTCAAAATTCCTATGTTCCAACCACTAAAAATTTATTTAGAGTCTCCAAAACTCTAAACTCACCGTGTTTGCCTCAATGCCTTTGTTTGCACAACTCCCCTTCTGCCTGCTTGCCAAGATGTTCTTCAACCTCCAACTCAGTGTTAACCACCACAAAGAGCCTTCCCTCACCTGACCTGCAACTACCCAATAGAACTGGCAATTCCTTATTCCATACTCTGTATGTCTTCTTACTCACACTTCTGCAGTTGTATGCTATCAATCTGCCTTGCACTTATTCTTTTATCTGCCTGTTTCCTTTACTAAACTGGGTTTTCCTTATAGCTAAAACCTATGTCTTTTCAATTTATAGCCCCAGATTGTAAAACAATATCAGGCACATAGCATTCCATAAATGCTTAAAATAGTCTTGAAATAAGACATGTGTATAAGACATATATATAAGAGAAGTCATTTTAAAGCTCATTGACTCCAGTCAAGTAGATGCATTTGTCCAGATCTGCTTGATTGATTTGATGAATATCATGAGATTAGCAGGGCCATCATAAACAGGTGACATTTAGATGCTCATCAGACCCCACAGAACCAGGAGAAAACGGGGATTACAAAACAGTGTAATGCCATAATATTATCAACACATTAAAGAGAAGTATTGATCATTCCTTTGAAAGTCTTTTCCCTCTACACCGTCCACTTTGAAGGTCAAGTATCTCCTGAAAAGAGGAGGGAGGGTTCTGCCTAGAGGAAGAAGGTCAATGGTATACACTAAGTCTCAAGCTTAAATTAATGAGTCCTTGGTGAGATAATAATTCTGAAAGTCAAGGTCTATAGCAAAATTAAAAGTTTGGGTTTTCTTTAGTATTATTATAAATTCCCCACTTATGTATCAAAAGTAAACATGCTGAACTCAAATCACAGAGTTTTACTATAAGCCATAGGGTATTGGGGATGGAGGATACGATACTGGGGAAGCTCCCACCTGACAGGAAGCAGAAAGAATAATTCTTCCTCTGATTCTGAAGAGTAGGAACTAGTGAGACAAAGAGAGAAGCAAGAGGTGGAAAGGGTATCTTCTCAGCCAGAAATAAACCTTAGGCAGTGGAGAGGAGGGAAGTGTGGTAGAAATCCTCAAGTTTATGAGGAAGCTCCAGTGTAAGATCTGCTTGGCCTCTGCTCTTCAGAGCATAGTCTAGGAAAATCTGCAAACTCCTCTGTCAATGCATTTTGTTCAATATGGCATGGGAGCAACATGACAATACCCCCAAAGTAGTTCAGAAATGGATGGCAAAGGTTTCTGGGTTTCTAGGGCCAAAGTGTTCTCTTACTGGGCTCTGGAAGTCCAGCATGGTGAGTGAAGCCAAGCAGCTGAGAGATCCTGATATCTTTCCCATGGTCCAGGGCTTTCCAGGTGTTGAGAGAATGAAGGAACCTGAAGAAACATGTACTTATAGAACAAGGCTGGTGGAGACCTCAGGCAGGAAACTGAGATTTTATAATAAAAAAAAATTTCAGCGGGGCGCCTGGGTGGCTCAGTCGTTAAGCGTCTGCCTTCGGCTCAGGTCATGATCCCAGGGTCCTGGGATCGAGCCCCGCATCGGGCTCCCTGCTCCGCGGGAAGCCTGCTTCTCCTTCTCCCACTCCCCCCGCTTGTGTTCCTGCTCTCGCTGTGTCTCTCCGTCAAATAAATAAATAAAATCTTTAAAAAAAAAAAATTTCAGCAATGAGTGCTAGTAGAGTACCTTAAAAATGCAGGTAGGGCCTGTCTCACCTTTGCAGGCACAATACCAGATGCCCAGGGCCTGAGCAAAACAGGCCACAGCCCAGCAGACTCCAACAAAGTCACAGAAGTCAGTGTGCCAACCCCACAAGCCTCTCTTGCCACATGAGCTGAATCTTGGGAAGGAAAACAGGGAAAGGAGAGAAACTCAGGAAAACTGGATATTTACCCACAAAAAAATTAAATGACCAAAATATGAGCCCCTTTTTTTTAAATGAGAAGAGACTAGTATACCTTTAATTAGCAAGTTTATGTTACCCCAATCTCTGATACTTGATGGAGGGAGGCTAACAAGCAAGATGAGATCAATTATAGAAAATGCATAAGTTCATTTATTGCAAGCTTCATCTGTATTATTTTAAATATCAACTCTACTGCATATGTAAATGATAAAAGGGGAACTGCCCACACTTCTATCTGAGCCCAAACTTCCCATTTACAAGTGGTCAAGCAACCTGCCCACCCTCCTTCCCTCTTCCAAAAAAGCAGATCCTAAAAAAACCCAGAATCACATCCAGATTATCAAATAAACAGAAAAAAAAAACACTGACAAATGTCATTATTTGGATCAATGATTTGATCAGCAAAAAAATTGTTTACACATTCTTTAGCACCAAAGGTAATAAGAGCAGGTTGAGCATTAACTCTACACGAGGAGTTCTACATACATGAATTTATTCTTTACAACAAACAAATGAATGTGGTGTCATTACCCTGAGTTTACAAATGAGGAATGAGGTCAAGGACCCACTATGAGGACCCAATGAGTCTGGACCCACGATGCTCTTTCAACTGCCTCTTAAATCAGACGCTCCTCTATTCTAAAGGGACCAGAACATTGCTGAGTATTCAAGCAACATAGGAGGGATATAAAGAGACAGTTTAAATTATCACAAGATAAAAGCTAGAGAATGGGTAAGGATATCAGGAAGAAAAATGAACTTAAATGTATCATGTATTCATTCCCTCATCATATGCCAGATACTATTGCTGGGGACACAGCAGCCAGATACCATTGTGGAGACACAAACAAAGCCCCATCCAAATGGAGCTTCCACACTTTCTGGGGAGACAGACAATGAGCAAATAAGTGAAATAACCAATATTTTTTTCAGGTAATGAGAAATGCTATAAAATATTAAGCAACAGTAGAGAGTGACAAGATTGTTATTTTAACTAAATAACAACAATAACAAGATTGTTATTTTAACTAAGTCAAAGAACAACATTCTGAATGAGATGAGAAAGGAAAGCCTGCAGGTAACTAGGGGGAAGAGAAAGGAATTCTAAATGAGAGGAGGGAATAAGCCATGCATATATCTGGGGGAAGCACACTGCCAGCAGAGGGAACAAAAGCCCTCAGTGGAAAGCTGGTGGGCCAGAAGGGTGGCCAGTATAGCTAAAACAGAATGAATGAGGTGGGGACAGAAGAAAAATGGTATAAAATGAATAAAGAGTGATGGGCAATGGCCAAACCATGGCAGACCTTGCAGGCCATGGAAAGAACTTGAGATTTCATTCCCAGTAGGACAAAAAGTCTTCCTTTAGAAGACAAGGAGTGATAGGATTAATTTTATATTTTTGATGACTCCCACTGAATACAGAAGGTGTAATAGTGACTACCATCAAGTTAAGAGTGAACACAGATCTTTGGGAAAATGAAGCCAGTCCAATGTAAGAAGATAACAGTTGAACCGCTGTGATTTATTTTGGAACATATGTGTTATGTATCTTAAAAGCATAGCTACAGGACCTGCTAATGGACTGAATGTAAAATGGATGAGAAGAGAAAGTTCAAACTAATCCCTAGGTATTTGCACCTGGGCAACTGGGTAAATGGTAATGCCATTCACTGAGGTGAGGAAGACAGGAGAGGAGCAAGCTGGGGAGGGGTGTGTTGGGGGTGGGGGCAGGAATCAGTATTTAGCATTTCAGGCACACTAAGTTTGAGATGACTTCAGACACCCAAGGAGAGATATACAGCAGACAATGAACACAAAAGTCTGAAACTCAGGAGCTACTAGGGCTAGAAATAAAAATATGGACACCTTCAGCATATAGATGGCATTTAAAGCCAGGGACTTGGATGAAATCATCTAAAGAATGACTCTAGTTAGAATAAAGAGTGGTCCAGGGGCGCCTGGGTGGCTCAGTCGTTAAGCGTCTGCCTTCAGCTCAGGTCAAGATCCCTGGTCCTGGGATCCAGCCCCCATCGAGCTCCCTGCTCAGGGGAGCAGAAGCAGGAGGCCTGCTTCTCCCTCTCCCACTCCCCCTGCTTGTGTTCCCTCTCTCACTGTGTCTCTCTCTCTGTCAAATAAATAAATAAAATCTTAAAAAAAAAAAAAGAATAAAGAGTGGTCCAATAACTGAGCCTTGGAGTTCTCCAATACTCAGAGGCCAACAAAGGATGGGTATCTAGGAAAAGTGATGGGAAAGGACAGAAAGCAAAGTGCTAAACTCTCTCATAGGATGCCAGGTTGCAAGATGGCTTCACCCACCAATTTTTACAATATATATAAAACAGGAATGCACATAAACTAATGAGTCTCCTCCCTACTAACCACGTTAGTAGACAATATGAGGTTAAAATATTGTATGCACATACACACATACACACACGTACACACACGCACACACACACCTCCTGACAATAAAGACAGAGAAGGGTTTCTCAATTCTCTCAACTCTGACAAAATTTGAGTTACGTACCAACTCAAAAAAGGAGATCAAATCAATACCTTTGCCCAACTTGTAGCCGGAGCTCAGCATCAGTGAAGTTTTCATTTGTGATTACACCCATAGCATATTTGTACAGCAGCACACATATGCATTTTTGAATAGATATGTTTTAAATAATGTAATAACATTTCCCAAATGGCCTACACTGTTTTGACTAGCAGTTTCTTCAGCTCTGAAATTAACTTCAAATTCTTTAATTTCATATTTGAAAACATACACCAGCTGAATGTTCTTCCCACATGCAATGATCTTTTTAATAATGCAGTCTACTGTTTTCTGAAAAAAGATTAAAGAGTACAGTCAGAAACTTCCTAAATATCTTTGATGAGATTAGTTTAATTTCTTCCCTGAAAGCAAAGATAAACAGACATTAATTCTCATTTTCTCTGTCCTTATGCATCTCAAGCTTCTGTGTTCTTTTATCAATATCAGGGATAGATCTAGTCCTTTATCTAACATCCCAAACGTGTGCCAGGCTCTCTTCTCAGAGTGTAGAACATTCAAGTATAGCACGTTTTTCAGAATGGAAAAATGTATGAAAGTCTTTTATTTCTCCATTGTCTGTAGGGAAACTAAAAGTCTAAGAGATACTATTTTAGATATTCTTCATACCTAAGCATAAAAATGCTAAAAGAAAATTATTGATAATAGGGTTAATTCCCCAAGAACACCAGATATAATTCAAAAGGTGACCCACAGAGTAAAGAGGGAGAAGGGTACACAGTCAACTTGCCAAGGGGCCTAAAGCACCACTGACATCAATGAAGGGACAGAGGTTACAGCCACAGTTTTCTCTCAGCTGCAAAACTTAACGAATTTATGTTCCACATCATGATAATTCACATCATCAATATTCCTAATTTAAAAGTTACTCTACACTCAATAACATCTCCTATGAGAGAAGATAGCATAATAATCCTATCTCAATAACTTAAAAAAAGATATGGCTTAGCAATCTCCAGAGAATTATGCCTGGACTCAACCAAAAAGTTCAAAATATTAACCTACTCCCCTCTCATTCCATGAGTGATGCAGATTCAACAATAAATATGGCATTCATTTTTCACATTTAGTGCTTTTCTTTCATTGTGTTTTGTTTCATGACCTGGAAATTTCCCCTAACTTTCCAGGTATCTTATTTGAAATATCATATGGTTATAGGATCCTGATAATTCGGGGAAGTCCTAGTATCTGAGTGGCAGGAGCAGTTTCAAGTGGGCTCTGGAGTTAGATCTTAAGTCTTTACTTTAGCTCCACCATTCAAAAGCATCTGGCTTCCATCAAGTCATGTAATCTCTATAAAAAAAAAACAGGCAGCAGCAGCTTCTTGCTGATTTCATAAGAATAGAATGAGACAGTGGGTACATCTGAATATTTATTTAGATCTAGCCTTGTTTCATTAATGATTTAAGACATTTTACTGCTGTACAAAATACAGAAAGTAACGTATATTTGTCAGATGCCACCAATTTGGTCTTCTTTTAATAAATCCTGGAGTCAAAGCATTTCAGCAACCTGTACAATGTATTTGTGCTTACACTCACAGCTAACAAACCGATAATCCCTAATCCTAAACACCTCTAGCATAAAACTCTGAGAACTCCACAAATGTTTCACACAGTCAACCTACATACATTCCTTTGGGAAATAATACTAGCAACAAGACAAAAAAATAAAAACAAGCATTATTCCATTCACTTTTGCTGAGATATATTCGGCTTTTTTTAAAGCATGATACCACTTAGAAGACTCCATTATTGATTTTAAATTGGAACAATGTGAAAGAATATTCAAAAGCCACCTCTCAGTTTGGCAAGAGTAGGGAAGAGCTTTGCACTGAGCTACACATCTTTGCATGTTATGGCAGAAAGACTGCAAAAGAACAACCAAAATGTGATATTCAAAACACAGCCGCCAATAGGATGGATGCTGGCCATAAGCAGGGTCCTCGGTGGCCTCTAATGTACTAGGTATTAACCCTTAGCTCTTGGATTATGAAAAGTTTCAGCAAGTAGGGGCAGTGACTTTTACCAACCAACAGGAAAATATTTCAATGTTTTGATAAGCAATGTGGTCATATTGCTGTGTACTGTCTACATATTAGTCATGGAAACAACTCCTTAGCAAGAAAAAGTTCTGATATGAGTTCTGCCCACACTTTTGAGCTCCAAACCTTCAGGAATAAATCTCAGAAAGATCTATGTGGATTTGGAGGCTATGCCACACATTTTAGACAAGGAATCAAAATTACAATGAATATTCTATTGTTTTTATTTTAGTGAATTTTATAACTTCTTATGAATTAAAACTTGTCCCAACAAACTTTCCTTTTATCTCACCTCCAACCCCTTTCATTTCCGTGACCTCATGAAAGGTTGAACAAGTGCACCTAGGACACATGAAAAGAAAAAAGCTCTTAACGATGTCCTAAATTATTCTACTTTACTTCTTATACTTTGCCTGAGTGAAAAACACTCCCTTCTATGAACCAGGCTCTAAATCAGCAGTTTTTAGAAATGTGACTTTGAATAAACAAAAGTAACATGACAGGGGCGCCTGGGTGGCTCAGTCGTTAAGCGTCTGCCTTCGGCTCAGGTCATGATCCCCAGGTCCTGGGATCGAGCCCCGCGTCGGGCTCCCTGGTCAGTGGGAAGCCTGCTTCTCCCTCTCCCACTCCCCCTGCTTGTGTTCCTCTCCCACTGTGTCTCCCTCTGTCAAATAAATAATAAAATCTTAAAAAAAAAAAAGTAACATCACAAAGTGGGATATTTCTAACAATATTCATTATAAAGTCCTTTAAATTATGAGACCCAAATTTGACCCTTCATAGTTATCCAGCCAAGATTAGCTCTAATTATTGTCTTAAATCTAAAAAGGAAAAAGATGAGTCATTAAAAGATTAAAAGTACCAAACAGCTAACTGTAAAATAATAATAATAATTAGGAAGTTCCTAAAAACTAATCAAGATCTATACACCAATTGCCCTATGTTTTCGAACTTAGAGGAATATTTCTACCAGTATGATAATCACTCATCACAGAATCCATTCAGAGATTATTAAAATGATGATGGTTTTATGTGGAAAATTGACAGATTCTTATCTAGCTACTAATATTCCCAGACAGAAGGCAAAGACAAAAGCCAAATTAAAGTTATATCTAGAGAATGGACACTGAGCAGGCTTCAAAAGACAGTCTGTTGGAAGCAAGAGTACATCCCAAGTCTGCTACTTACTGGGTAACCCTGGGCAAGTTTCTCAATTTTCTGAGCTGCAGTGTCTCAACTAAAAAATGGGAAATCAACACCATAAGGATCTAGCATCGTACGTGCTATTTACTAGATGCAACACAAATGACTGCTTGTATTTGTAAAAGGTTATATGAATGATTGGAGACGACCATGACCAGTGACAGAGTGGTTGGATCACTGGGGACAGTAGTACCCCATCCACTGTTGTCCAAGTGTTAACAGAAAGAAGTTTAAGCATAGTTCCATCCTCAAGAAACCTCAAATCCAGTTGAAGAAGCAAAGCATTTACAAGGAAATTAAGCTAACATTTACTAAGTGCTAAGCGGGTAGTGCGGACAATTATTGTAGGACTGTCCCAAAAGAAAGACATCCTACTGTCCCAGGAAACATGGAGAAGGCCCACAAAGAAGGGTTATGCTGGACTTTAAGGAAGAAAAAGGTTTTATTTAAGTAGGCTAGGGCAGAAAAGGGAAATGGAATATCAAGGATCATGTACCAAGACTAGGGAGTATACTCCCACAGGGTAATGCTGGGTATAGCCTCAAATTCTCCTAAAGCCTACCAAACCATTTGATTCTAACTACTGACCTCTTCTCTCTGGTACATGAACTTTTGGCAAATCTACCAACAGCTGATGTCCATGGATTAATGATCAAGTCTGCGCTACTAGGCAAAATATTATAACCATAGAGAAACACCTTTATCATGCTCTTTGGAGAACAGTTCTTTATACAGAACTTAGAGCATGCCAGTACCCACTTACAGGCCAACTCTTCTACTAAAGGCATAGTGGAAATGCACAGAGGAAAGCCCAAAGCTTCTGCAGACAAATGATTGGGTTGGAGCTCAAGCTCTGCTATCCAACAGGCTGTACAGCTGTTGTCTGATCATTTAACACCTCAGTTTCTTCATTCATAAACAGAATATAAATATCTGCCTACCTACAGGATTAGGTTGTTTGTTGCAAGGGTCAAATAAAAAGATAAATGAAAATTTTATAAAAATATTAGTTACTAAATAGGCATATCATTTTTAATCTTTAGTTATGATCCTTATTTCTTCTTTTTTTTTATTTTATTTTTATTTTTTTTATTTTATTTTTATTCTTATGTTAATCCCCATACATTACATCCTTAGTTTTAGATGAAGTGTTCCATGATTCATTGTTTGTGCATAACACCCAGTGCTCCATGCAGAATGTGCCCTCCTCAATACCCACCACCGGGCTAACCCATCCTCCCACCCCCCTCCCCTCTAGAACCCTCAGTTTGTTTTTCAGAGTCCATCGTCTCTCATGGTTCGTCTACCCCTCCGATTTCCCCCGCTTCATTCTTCCCCTCCCTCTACCTTCTTCTTCTTCTTTTTTTTTTTCTTAACATATATTGCATTATTCCTTATTTCTTCTTAATGTAAAGATACTGTTAGGAAATAGCATTTCAAGTAGCCTCTGATGAAAAGAATTTTAAAAATTCATTGGCATAAAGAACATAACTAAACAAGATTCTTCTGCAGGCCTAGAAGTACAGAGCAACACCCAAATAAGGCAAACGAGGCAACAGGGGCACAGTTCCAAAAGACTGTAAGAAGAAAGGCCAAATAGTTTTATTGATAGCAATTACCAGCTGATGATTATTTTATGTATTTATAATTGGTCCACATATGTCATTTTCTGCTAAGCAATGTGATTCCTTCCTTTTTTAAAAACAATCTAAACAGAATCAATGGGCATTTATACATCACTTACCACAAGATCTAACTCCTAATTTCAAGAGATGTACAATAAAGGTGGAGTAAAAAATTATTAAACATTAAACAAGGAGCAATTCTGGACTGGGTGTAAGTCAATGACAAATTGTGTATTGAACTAAAGTCAATGACCATGATATAGCCAATGAAACGTATTTTTAAAATAAGCCACGGTCTATTTAAAACATCCAGGTACAGGTGGTGAGAGGGGAAAAAAGGTTTTAGAAACTGGAAGAAAATGAGTAACTCTGAAAAATCTGAAAGGGCAAAGAGAAGGAAAAAAATGCATTTATGGTATAATTTGACATTGGAGAAAGAAAACATTGCAGTATCTTATCGAAACTCTTTTCCAAATACTTTAAGGCTAGAGAAACTCAAAGCACCTTAACACACTATCTGTGTAAGTTGAATAATAAAGGCAGAAGGAAAGAACCCCCAAGAGGAAATAAAAATGAAATCTGAGTACTTGGAAAAACATATTCCAAAGATCACTGAGGGCCTAACTCATTTGTTTGGTTAAGTTTCCCACTTAAGTCCTTTCAATGGAAAGAAATGTTCATTACAGTATGCAGCTAATTTTCCATCTTTTAGCTTAATGTACTAAAAGAGTTTTACATAAAAAATTTCATTTGTCAAATGCCAAACATCTGCACCCTGATTACAGCCCTGCTATTGAGACTCCGTTTTTCAGGTACCATATGTCACAGCATTTCACTTTGGTTCAATCTTTGTTTATGCACATTCAGGTGTGTGTATGTGGGGCAGGGGGGTGGGGGAGGGTGGCGAGATGGATGTGTGCATGTGAACGGGCGCATCAACACACGGGTGCACAAAAAAGAAAATGACATCTGGTACCCAGGAAAAGAAAGAAGTAAAAGGACTGTGAGGAAATGCAACAAGATTTGTGTGTGAACATAAACTAAGCTACACACACAAACATTCGCAGTTACAGACTATGAGACCCTGTGGGGTCACTAGTTACTGCTTTTATATATAAATATATAAAAAAGTTATAAAAGGAGGCAGGAGAGAAAAGGAGATTTTTTTAAAGGATGTTTTAATGGATAACTTATTCTATAAGTAAAAATCAAAGCAGGAAAGCATAAGGGAAGTAGATACAATGTATATAAATCAAACAAGTAAATTCTAAAAAATTGTTTTTGCAGAATATATAACCCATCCCTCCTTCACCTGGCTTCACCTACACACCCATATTTTCTCCCAGGATCTTTCTGGCTTTCCCTTTCCCTATTAATTGCAATTCCCAGCATATGTGCCTCATACTATTAATGAAAGCTTAATCTTTCTTCTCTAAATTTAAATGAGACAACCTAGCAAAGAACAATGAGCCTGGAGTCAGGGGACCCAAGTTATGGCCACAACTTTTCTTCTAATTAGTTATGCAACCTGGTCCAATTTACTGCACACCTGTCCTGTGTAAGACAAGAGCTTCTCCTCTCCACATCTCAGGTACCTGATCTGAAAGGTGAAGAGCTGAAGCCTGCTCTCTAGGTTCCATTAAGCATCCACAGAGAAAGGGGTGCCAGTCATTTGTTCTACCCCCTCTCTCTCTTCCATCCCCATGAGCCCCATATCTAAGGGAGGTACAGGACGTAGCCAAGAAAAGAGGCACCATGTGAAGATAATGGCTGAATCTCCACAAACACATGAACAAAGGTAAATTAATCCCCAGGTCTTAGTTCAAATCTGCATTGTACTCAGAACCCTTTGAAGCACTCTGAAGAACTTTTTTTTTTTTTTAAGATTTTATTTATTTATTTGAGAGAGAGAGAACACACATGCCGCCATGCACGCACAAGCAGGGGGAGGGGCAGAGGGAGAAGCAGACTCTCCACTGAGTGCTGAGCCCAGCTGGGGGCTGGATCCCAGCAGGCTTAACTGACTGAGCCACCCAGGCGCCCCCTGACGAATTCTTTTAAGCAAATGTTCCCTGTCCTCAGAGAATTTACAAGTCCTTTTAGAACTTACTATCTAATTAGAAGAAAATTCAAATGTACATTAAAGGAGAGAACAGGGAAACTGATACTTAAGTGATGAACACCAGAGTAACCTTGAAAAGGGAGAACTTCATGGTATGAACAGCTGGTGAAGACTTCATAGAAGAAGTAAGGTTCCACTCATTTAGCAAATATTTACTGAGTGCACACTCTGTGTCAGGTGCTAAAACAGGCATGGTTTCTACTCTCATGGAGTTTACAGTCTAGTAGGACACCATCAATAATAGAGGAGTCTCATGCTGCCATGTGACAGACAAAAGGGAGAAGGGACCTAGTAAGGAAACTCAGAAGCCTCTCCCCATCTCCCCTTCTCCCCCTCTCCTCCTCCCCTTCCCCCCTCCCCATCTCCCCCTCTCTACCTCTCACTCTTTTCAGTGTAACTATTTCTAGCTGTATCTTCCTATTGACAACAAATGCCTACACTTAAGTATCAACTCAAGAAATCTGCCTATATCTCCCGCTAAAGAAAGTGGTCCATGACACATTCTGAGCACTGGGAGAGCTTCTGCTTGGATTTCAATCCAGTGTATGGGGCTAAGAGGTCCTTTCTGGCACTCATCACCCTACGTCAACCTCTGCTAAACTGTGGCAACACACTAGCAACAGAGTCTGGCCATGTAAAGGACATTCTTTCCTCAAACAAGACTTCACTTCTGGGGCACCTGGGTGGCTCAGATGGCTAAGCGTCTGCCTTCAGCTCAGGTCAGGATCCCAGGGTTCTGCAATCTAGTCCTGCTTCGGGCTCCCACTCAGCAGGGAGCCTGCTTCTCCCTCTGTCCCCCCTCAATGCTCATGCGTTTTCTCACTCTCTGTCTCTCAAATAAATAAAATCTTAAAAGAATTATTTAAAAAAAAGACTTCACTTTCACCCTCTAGTGTAGACATGAATCAGTGCCATTTGCCTTACCTGAATAACCACACTTAAGTTTCTCTCTCCTCGCTGCTTAAGGCCACACATGAGTCTTGTTCTGTTTGTCCCCAACATTTTATAAATATACATTCATCTTTCTTTTCAGGATGTTGACCCACATAGGCCCGGACACCAGAGTACCATTAATATGGGTTTTCTAGATATCTTGGATACTGTAGCACTCTTTATTGTGTTGTATTGGAACATGTTGTATGTTCCAAGTCATGACAGACCCCACCAAAAAACGAGTCAGAAATCCTGGGGAAGTCTGGAGCTGACCTAGCATTGCTAGAGGGATTGGTGACTTCTCATGATTCTTTCTGCTGTGGTTACTATAAGGTCCAATCAGCTTGTTAATCACAGAAACTATATTAACTACATGTTTGCATGTTTTCTTTTCCTGCACTTGTTCTGGTTTTCTAATTCTAGGTTTCTATTTATCAGTATACCCTGTGTTAAGAAAAGCCAGAAACTCTACCCTCAAAGTGACAGGGTTATAAATATATAAGTTAACCAACAAATTGGTATCTACCCAGAGTTAGATACTACGCTCAAGGCTATTACTAAAATATATCATCCCTTTTCCATCACTGAACATGTAGCAATGGAGACATCTTCCAGCGCAGAGAAAATAGGGAGCATAGTGTGATTGGGGACCACCAGGAAAGCCCTATCGCGAAGAAATTCCTCTTCCACTTCTTGGATGCATCTGAGGTTCCATGACCTCTCCTGGGTAGTTTTCATGAGTATTACGATGCAAACACATTTTACCAGGCATTGTGAGTAAAGAATTTAACAGCAGGTTTTGCTAGAACAAAAGGCTCCCCTATCTTCCAGAGGAGGGGAAATGGGACAACGTGACATGGAACAGAAGACAGGGAAAAAGAGGCCGAAATCAGAAAACACAATCTGAGCCTTGTGCAATGTTCCTTTGGCCAGCCTGATCTGAGTTATTTAGTAATTGAACAGCTTATTAACAGCAATCAACAAATGAACAAGAAACCGTGGGCTCAGCACTGAGCATGACCTTTTGGGGAAGAATAGATGAGTCAGATTTACCTCCTTCAGTTTATTTGGGAGCTACCACAAATGCACAAAATGATTTCAAACCACAGAAAACAACAATAAACTCTCTCTAATCCTAGAGAACTGGCCTCTTAACCTGAGGAAATATAGTAAATAAGAGCCTCACTATTTCATATCTGCCATTTCCTGAAATCTGTTTCATTAGAGTACATTTAAATAATTATGAACCACTTTATATTTCAGAAAGTCTACTTCAGAGACTACAATTCCATAACTAATAGGATGAGACTAGAGCATATAAAGAGCTATTTTTCGATCCATGTCATGACATCTGGGAACCTGTGGTAGGCAGAATAATGACCCTGCTAAAGGAGTTCACATCCTTATCTCCACAATCTTCAAATACATTACCTTACATCACAAAAAGGGCACTGCAGAGGTCATTAAGGGTCAGGGTCTTGAGATGGGGAGATTATCCTGGGTTATCAAGCTGGGCCCAACTAATCAGATGAGTCCTAAAAACCAGAGGGATGGGTGCTGGATGCGTTAAAGAGACAAGAGGGAAGAAGAAGGAGAGACTGGAAGAATTTGAGGGGCTGGACTGTTGTTGCTGGATCCAAGGGAGGGGGAATGAGCCAAGGAATGCAGGCAGCCTCCTGCATTCCTGGAGCCTCCAGAAAGTAGCAGAGCCCTGCCGACACCTTGATTTTAGCCTCATGAGACCCAAGTCAGAGTATGATCTAAAGTTCAGTAAGATAATAAATTTGGCCATTTAAGACATTAAGTTTGTGGTAATTTGTTGTAGCAGCAATAGAAAACTGACTTGTTTTCCTTTTATACATTATTATCTGCAAAAATCGGGCAACTGTCTTTTCATTTCTCTTTTAAATTGTTGCAAAAATTAAAAGGCAAATACTTTTAAAAAGCTGAGCAGGAAGAAATAGCTTTTTAACATTTTCTTCAATGCACCTCCTTTTCCTAAATTTTACAGAATTCAGTCAATCAGAAAATAAACCAGAAACCTAATATATGTTAATAGTTTCATGGTGTCCCCAGGTAATCAGAGGCAATCTTTCATATTGATCATAATATAAAACTAGTTGAGTTAAAGAGACACTTATCTTGTCAGTTCTTTGGCAAATGTAAAGCCTCCCTTAGAAAAATACGTAATGAGATATTCTCAAAGTCAGTATGCAGATCTCCAACTGCTAGGCAAGTTAATGAGATGCATAGCTAAGGACTTAGCATGCATCTCAAGCACTGGTTCTGCATAAGAAACACAGTTGATTCTGATCTCATCACCTTATCCATTTTTTACAGAAACATCTATCAGCAAGAGAAGACACTCCATGTATTAAAAGTTTCCACACCCACCCTTAACTATCCGAAACATGACAGCAGACCATGTATTAGAGTTTGCAAACCTAATAAAATATTTTGCAAGTAACATATTTAATCAGTCAAACACTGATTATATTTGGTACACTCAAAATACCGAAGCCCAGCCACACAAAATGATTTGTCAACACTCCAGGAATAGCCCTCTAAAAGAAATAACTTTGGGGTTTATATTTTAGATGGGTCCAAAGAAATGAACTTCCAAGCTCACATAACAAAAAATCATTATCTAGATATGAACAAAAAAGAGATCTAGCCTTATATAATATTAAGTAGAGATACTTATATATAAGGAAAGAGTGCAAATTCCAAAATTAATACGTTTATAGTCTTTTAAAAAAAAAAAGGCGGAGAAGAATAGAACATGTCCAAAGCAACTATTTACATTCAAATCTTGGCTATACCACCTACTGCTTTGTATCTCTGGGAAAGTTTCTTAATTCCTTTTCACATAACTTTCCTCATAGGTAGTAGCATTTAAAAATTTTGCATTTAAAATAGCATTTAAGGGGTGCCTGGGTGGCTCAGTTAAGCTTCTGCCTGCAGCTCAGGTCATGATCCCAGGGTCCTAGGATCAAGCCCCCTGGCTTTGGGCTCCCTGCTCAGCAGGGAGTCTGCTTCTCCCTCTGCCCCTCCCCCTGCTCATGCTCTTGCACTCTCTCTGGCTCTCTCTCTCCTTCTCAAATAAATACAATCTTTAAAAATAAAAAAGTAAAATAGCATTTAAAATTTGGGGTCGGCTCCCCGCTCTTCTCCTCCCTCTATTTCTCCTCCTCCCACCAGAGGCCTGGCCCTTTTGTCCTCAACAGCCCAGCTGCAGTGTCTCTGTGTGAGGCCTCCTTTACACTGGGGCATCAACATCCAGGAAGGATGGACTGATTGCACTCTGATTAACAGCACAGCACAATGACTAAAATCTATATTCCTATCTTCCCTAACACGCTGGTGCAGGGGCGGGGTGGATGGGTGTCTCAATGGGCAGGGTAACCCCACGAAACAATCCCTCTGACATTCTCAGGCCCTGAAAAACCACCAATTCTGGGCTGTTCCCTCGGAGGAGGTTCCACTTTCAAATCACCCCAACCCCACCAGTGTCCTCATTCCCAGTAAAACAGCATCATTTCCTTCTCTAAACAGAAGGGGTTAAAAAGGGACTGAACTCAGCACACTGTTACAAAGATTAAAGGAGATAATAGTGGCAAAATGTTCAGTACAGTATCTGAGCCACAGTAGGTACTGAGGACATATTAAGAATTTCTTTCATCAATGACGATCATCATCATGGCAGGAACAACTTACCACAAAATCTGCTAAAGAATCCTTTCAATGAATCAGTGTTCATGAGATCCATTTTTTCCATGTCTTGGCCAAGTTTCTAATACCAGTAAGGAACAATTCAAAGGAAGAGACTTACCTGGATGTTCTTTGTCAATTAAGTATAAATTTCTTAAGAGTATAAATTTCTTAAGGGTATAAATTTCTTAAGGGTATAAATGTTAAAGCGACTACACAAACCCTGAGAAAAGGAGGAGAAAAGTCAAGAAGACAATAAAAATGAACTTTAGGAAAGAAAATTTTGGCTAAAATGAGATCTTTTTGGAGAATAAAGAGCAAATGGGAATGTCATAAAAAGCAAAAGTTAAGCCAGGTTTTATGTATAAAAAAGTAAAATGTGTGAAGATACAAGTTTAAAAAATGTAAAAAAAAAAAGTTACTGGCAAAAGACAGAGAGGACTTTATGAAGCAAAAGAGAGAGAAAGGAGGAAAGGTTAACTGATAATTGTAAGGATAATTTAAGAAGAAGTATTATCTGCTTTCTCCTAACCAAAGCGAGTACCGTCTGTCACAAGAAAAAGAAAATGAAACCAAAATTGAGAGAGAACATACTATAATGTCTGCTAGCAGCTGGATATCTTGAAATCAGCGAGTCTTAATGGCCCATGCTGGAGGAGAGTTGAGGAATTTCCAAATGTTATTACTGACAGCCCCATTCTCCTTGGTTATCCATTATCTCTGCCTTTGTCTTTGAAAAACCATCTCATAGTAGGCTATGCTACATGGTAATGCACCTCTTCCAGATGATACACATCTCTTCCACATTAAAGAACCAACCAATTAACAGAAAGCATGTACTGTGCCAATCAATGTGCTAAGTATTACCCAAGTCCTAAAAGAGGGTGCTTAATTGACAAAACTGCCTTGCAATTAGAGCCCAAACTTCTTCAAGGAAAGGTCCCTAACAGTATACCATGAAATAAATTAGAAGTCACATGTTTACTTAGAATAAACAGTTTAATTAATATACACAGTTAAATCTAGCAAATTTAGGACAGTTAGAACATCAAAATCACCTGGGGTGCTCCTACAACTATCGGACACCCCACTCCATCCACTGAGTCATGATGTCTGGAGATAGGCATCTCCCTTTTAAACCTGCTCCATGGTGATATTCAGCACACTAAAGCATGTGCCCTGGGCCTTCAACACTAGCTCCTTCCATGGGATGCTTCCTCTCTTCTTTTATTGGACATTATTATGCATAATTTAAGACAAGCATCAAGAGCTTGTCTTGATGCTTGAAGACTGCTTGAAACAGTCTTCAAATCAATCAGAACTAGAGTCAAACCTTGCTGTACAATGTAATCGCCACGTGACTTCCCTTAGACTCAGTTTCTTCATCTGTAAAATGGCAACAATAAGGCCTATCTCATAAATTTGCTCTTTGATCTGAGGACTAAGTGACTCCAAGTATTTAAGGTGCTTAAAGGAGTGCTTGATATCATTTATCCCTCAGTAACGGACCATTAGCAGTGCCCAACGTGGCAGCAGCCCCTGGAGCACCAATAGGAGTCCATCTCAGGGGAGGCCCATGATGACGCCTAAGATGATAGGATGCCCCTTGGCTTTTGTATTTCAGTACACATACCTACAACAGAAGGGAGTCCTGGCTGGAATTAAATCATCCTAAAGTGGGTTTGGTGGAAGCATGTCTGGATGGATGGTCTCAGCACGACAGTCCTCATAACTCTGAACAATCAACTCCCCAAGAATGGCAGTGCACTGGTCTCTACATCATTTACAGAAATCCAAGAGGGAAGAGGATCGAATTTCCTCTTTACAACTGCCAACTCGCCTTCCAGTTATGCCCTAGCGGCTCTGTCCTATCTGGTGTGAATGTGGCTCACTCTCCCTCTTCAGAGAAGCTTGAATTAAATGAGCCAGGATCCAAGGCCAAGCCATCTCTTATGTCACTGGTCATCCACATCCTAATATAGTTCGTTGTGTTCTCTCTAGACAGCGCACATTTGCAGAACTCTTACCAAGTCCTGTGAACACTGCAAAGCTGTATCGTGCTAAGGTATTCAGGAGAGCATGGAGATTCATAGGCAAAGGTGGGTTGAGGCAAGTATCCTGGTAAAAGGTTATAAAAAAAAAGATGTGAAGGCACCGCTAGAGTTCAGTGAGTTTGGAATCAAGACAGGGCACACAAATTCCGTGTGTGCTGAGAACACCAAGGCAAGAGAAACTCACAGGAGACCACGGCCAAAGAGAGCAAGGAGACCGTACAGAAGTTTCGGCCATCCACCTCCAGCAACAACCAGGGAGGCAAGAGAGAACAGAAAATGAAGCTCTTTTTTAAAATTTTTTTTATTGTTATGTTAATCCCCATACATTACATCATTAGTTTTAGATGTAGTCTTCCATGATTCATTGTTTGTGCATAACACCCAGGGCTCCATGCAGAACGTGCCCTCCTTAACACCCATCACCAGGCTAACCCATCCTCACACCCCCCTCCCCTCTAGAACCCTCAGTTTGTTTTTCAGAGTCCATCCTCTCTCATGGTTCATCTACCCCTCCAATTTCCCCGCCTTCATTCTTCCCCTCCTGCTACCTGCTTTTTTTTTTTTCTTAACATATATGGCACTATTTGTTTCAGAGGTACAATCTGAGATTCAACAGTCTTGCACAATTCACAGCACTTACCAGAGCACATACCCTCCCCAGTGTCTATCACCCAGTCACCCCATCCCTCCCACCCTACCCCCCACTCCAGCAACCCTCAGTTTGTTCCCTGAGATTAAGAATTCCTCATATCAGTGAGGTCATATGATACATGTCTTTCTCTGTTTGACTTATTTCGCTCAGCATAATACCCTCCAGTTCCATCCACGTCGTTGCAAATGGCAAGATCTCATTCCTTTTGATGGCTGCATAATATTCCATTGTATATATATATATACCACCTCTTCTTTATCCATTCATCTGTCAATGGACATCTTGGCTCTTTCCATAGTTTGGCTATTATGGACATTGCTGCTATAAACATCGGGGTACACGTACCCCTTTGGATCCCTACATTTATATCTTTGGGGTAAATACCCAGTAGTGCAATTGCTGGGTTGTATGGTAGCTCTATTTTCAACTTTTTGAGGAACCTCCATACTGTTTTCCAGAGTGGCTACACCAGCTTGCATTCCCACCAACAGTGTAGGAGGGGTCCCCTCTCTCTGCATCCCCGCCAACATCTGTCCTTTCCTGACTTGTTAATTTTAGCCATTCTGACTGGTGTGAGGTGGTATCTCATTGAGGTTTTGATTTGGATTTCCCTGATGCCGAGCGATATTGAACACTTTTTCATGTGTCTGTTGGCCATTTGGATGTCTTCTTTGGAAAAATGTCTGTTCATGTCTTCTGCCCATTTCTTGATTGGATTCTTTGTTCTTTGGGTGTTGAGTTTGATGAGTTCTTTATAGATTTTGGATACTAGCCCTTTATCTGATATGTCATTTGCAAATATCTTCTCCCATTCTGTCGGTTGTCTTTTGGTTTTGTTGACTGTTTCCTTTGCTTTGCAAAAGCTTTTTATCTTGATGAAGTCCCAATAGTTCATTTTTGCCCTTGCTTCCCTTGCCTTTGGCGATGTTTCTAGGAAGAAGCTGCTGCAGCTGAGGTCGAAGAGGTTGCTGCCTGTGTTCTTCTCTAGGATTTTGATGGAATCCTGTCTCACATTTAGCTCTTTCAACCATTTTGAGTCTATTTTTGTGTGTGGTGTAAGGAAATGGTCCAGTTTCGGTCTTCTGCATGTGGCTGTCCAATTTTCCCAACACCATTTGTTGAAGAGACTGTCTTTTTCCATTGGACATTCTTTCCTGCTTTGTCAAAGATTAGTTGACCATACAGTTGAGGGTCCATTTCTGGGCTCTCTATTCTGTTCCATTGATCTATGTGCCTGTTTTTGTGCCAGTACCATACTGTCTTGATGATGACAGCTTTGTAATAGAGCTGGAAGTCCGGAATTGTGATGCCACCAGCTTTGCTTTTCTTTTTCAATATTCCTCTGGCTATGCGGGGTCTTTTCTGGTTCCATACAAATTTTAGGATTATTTGTTCCATTTCTTTGAAAAAAGTGGATGGTATTTTCATAGGGATTGCATTGAATGTGTAGATTGCTCTAGGTAGCATTGACATCTTCACAATGTTTGTTCTTCCAATCCATGAGCATGGAACATTTTTCCATTTCTTTGTGTCTTCCTCCATTTCTTTCATGAGTACTTTATAGTTTTCTGAGTACAGATCCTTTGCCTCTTTGGCTAGATTTATTCCTAGGTATCTTATGGTTTTGGATGCAATTGTAAATGGGATTGACTCCTTAATTTCTCTTTCTTCTGTCTTGTTGTTGGTGTAGAGGAATGCCACTGACTTCTGTGCATTGATTTTATAGGCTGCCACTTGACTGAATTCCTGTATGAGTTCTAGCAGTTTTGGGGTGGAGTCTTTGGGGTTTTCCACATAAAGTATCATATCATCTGCAAAGAGTGAGAGTTTGACTTCTTCTTTGCCGATTTGGATGGCTTTGATTTCTTTTTGTTGTCTGATTGCTGTGGCTAGGACTTCGAGACCTATGTTGAAAAGCAGTGGTGATAGTGGACATCCCTGCCGCGTTCCCAACCTTAGGGGGAAAACTCTCAGTTTTTCCCCATTGAGAATGATATTAGCTGTGGGTTTTTCATAGATGGCTTTTATGATATTAAGGTAGGTACCCTCTATGCCTATACTCTGAAGAAAGGATGCTGTACTTTGTCAAATGCTTTTTCTGCATCTATTGAGAGGATCATATGATTCTTGTTCTTTCTTTTGTTAATGTATTGTATCATGTTGATTGATTTGCGGATGTTGAACCAACCTTGCAGCCCAGGGATAAATCCCACTTGGTCGTGGTGAATAATCCTTTTAATGTCCTGTTGGATCCTACTGGCTAGTATTTTGGTGAGAATTTTTGCATCCATGTTCATCAGGGATATTGGTCTGTAATTCTCCTTTTTGATGGGGTCTTTGTCTGGTTTTGGGATCAAGGTAATGCTGGCCTCATAAAATGAGTTTGGAAGTTTTCCTTCCATTTCTATTTTTTGGAACAGTTTCAGAAGAATAGGTATTAATTCTTTTTGAAATGTTTGGTAGAATTCCCCTGGGAAGCCATCTGGCCCTGGGCTTTTGTTTGTTGGGAGATTTTTGATGACTGCTTCAATTTCCTTAGTGGTTATAGGTCTGTTCAGGTTTTCTATTTCATCCTGGTTCAGTTTTGGTAGTTGATACATCTCTAGGAATGCATCCATTTCTTCCAGGTTATCTAATTTGCTGGCATAGAGTTGCTCATAATATGTTCTTATAATTGTTTGTATTTCTTTGGTTTTGGTTGTGATCTCTCCTCTTTCATTCATGAGTTTGTTGATTTGGGTCATTTCTCTTCTCTTTTTGATAAGTCTGGCCAGGGGTTTATCGATCTTGCTAATTGTTTCAAAGAACCAGCTCCTAGTTTCGTTGATCTGTTCTACTGTTCTTTTGGTTTCTATTTCATTGATTTCTGCTCTGATCTTTATGATTTCTCTTCTCCTGCTGGGTTTAGGCTTTATTTGCTGTTCTTTCTCCAGCTCCTTTAGTTGTAGGGTTAGGTTGTGTATTTGAGACCTTGCTTGTTTCTTGAGAAAGTCTTGTATTGCTATATACTTTCCTCTTAGGACTGCCTTTGCTGCATCCCAAAGATTTTGAACAGTTTTGTTTTCATTTTCATTGGTTTCCATGAATTTTTTAAATTCTTCTTTAATTTCCTGGTTGACCCATTCATTCTTTAGTAGGCAGCTCTTTAGCCTCCATGTATTTGAGTTCTTTCCAACTTTCCTCTTGTGATTGAGTTCTAGTTTCAAAGCATTGTGGTCTGAAAATAGGCAGGGAATGATCCCAATCTTTTGGTACCGGTTGAGACCTGATTTATGACCTAGGATGTGATCGATTCTGGAGAATGTTCCATGGGCGCTAGAGAAGAATGTGTATTCCATTGCTTTGGGATGGAATGTTCTGAATATGTCTGTGAAGTCCATTTGGTCCAGTGTGTCATTTAAAGTCTTTATTTCCTTGTTGATCTTTTGCTTAGACAATCTGTCCATTTCAGTGAGGGGGGTGTTAAAGTCCCCCAGTATTACTGTATTGTTGTCCATGTGTTTCTTTGCTTTTGTTATTAATTGCCTTATATAATTGGCTGCTCCCATGTTAGGGGCATAGATATTTACCATTGTTAGATCTTCTTGTTGGATAGATCCTTTAAGTAGGATATAGTGTCCTTCCTCATCTCTTATTACAGTCTTTGGTTTAAAATCTAATTTGTCTGATATAAGGATTGCTACCCCAGCTTTCTTTTGGTGTCCATTAGCATGGTAAATGGTTTTCCACCCCCTCACTTTCAATCTGGGGGTGTCTTTGGTTCTAAAATGAGTCTCTTGCAGACAGCATATCGATGGGTCTTGTTTTTTAATCCAATCTGATAGCCTCTGTCTTTTGATTGGGGCATGTAGCCCATTTACATTCAGGCTAACTATTGAAAGATAGGAATTTAGTGCCATTGTATTGCCTATAAGGTGACTGTTACTGTATATTGTCTGTGTTCCTTTCTGGTCTATGTTGCTTTTAGGCTCTCTCTTTGCTTAGAGGACCCCTTTCAAGATTTCTTGTAGGGCTGGTTTCATGTTTGCAAATTCCTTTAGTTTTTGTTTGTCCTGGAAGCTTTTTATCTCTCCTTTAATTTTCAATGACAGTCTAGCTGGATATAGCATTCTTGGCTGCATATCTTTCTCATTTAGTGCTCTGAATATATCCTGCCAGTCCTTTCTGGCCTGCCAGGTCTCTGTGGATAGGTCTGCTGCCAATCTAATGTTTCTACCATTGTAGGTTACAGATCTCTTCTCCCGAGCTGCTTTCAGGATTTTCTCTTTGTCTATGAGACTCATAAGTTTTACTATTAGATGTCGGGGTGTTGACCTATTTTTATTGATTTTGAGAGGGGTTCTCTGTGCTTCCTGGACTTTGATGCCTGTTTCCTTCCCCAAATTAGGGAAGTTCTCTGCTATAATTTGCTCCATTATACCTTCTGCCCCTCTTGCTCTTTCTACTTCTTTTGGGATCCCAATTATTCTAATATTGTTTCATCTTATGGTATCGCTTATGTCTCGAATTCTGCCCTCGTGATCCAGTAGTTGTTTATCTCTCTTTTTCTCAGCTTCTTTATTTTCCATCATTTGGTCTTCTATATCACTGATTCTCTCTTCTGCCTCATTTATCCTAGCAGTTAGTGCCCCCATATTTGATTGCACCTCATTAATGGCCTTTTTGATTTCTACTTGGTTAAATTTTAGTTCTTTTACATCTCCAGAAAGGGTTTCTCTAATAACTTCCATGCTTTTATCAAACCCAGCTAGTATCTTTAAAGTGATGATTCTGAACTCTAGATCTGACATCATACTAATGTCCGTATTGAGTACGTCCCCGGCAGTCAGTACTACCTCTTGTTCTTTTTGTTGAGGTGATTTTTTCTGTCTTGTCATTTTGTGCAGAGGAGAATAGATTAATGAGAGAACAAAATGCTAACAGGGTAACAACATCCCCAGAAAATATACTCTAAACAAATCAGATAAGACCTGAAGCAGTGGGAAAAGAAAGGGAAAGAGAGAAAAAAGAAAAAAAGAAAAAGATAAAAATAAACAAAAACAGAACAAAACAAAACAAAACAAAAACAGAATGTGATCAAATATGATCAGGCTGGTATACAGATCAGTGCCACACTAGATTTTGGGTGTATTTGGGTCTGTTAGAAGAAAGTGCCTCCCAAAATTTTAAAGAAAGAAAAACTTATATATGTACAAAAATAAGGTTGATATGATGAAGGGATGGAATATGACTGTAAAGATGGAAATTATAAAAAATTTTATAAAAGGAATTGATAAGAAGTTGTTTGAAAAAAGAAAGAAGAGGATTTAAAAAAAAAGAGAGAGAGAATGTGATCAGGCAGGGGAGTAGAAAAAAAACCGTACACTAGAGATTTAGGGTATATTTTGATCTGTTAGAAGAAACTATCTCAACATTTTAAAGAGAGAACAACGTATATATATATATATGCCAAAAATATGGGTAACTACTATGAAGGGATAGAATATGACTCTAAAAATGAAAAATAAAAATGTTTTTTAAAAAAGGGATTGATAAGATGTTGGTTGAAAAAGGGAAAAAGAAAAATTCAAAAAAAAAAAAAGAAAAAAGACAGTTAAAAAAAAAATTAACTTTGAAAGACAAAAGAATCATGGTAAAAAAGCCATGAATTCTATGTGCAGTATTCCCCTAGCGCTGGAGTTCTGCCGTTCTCATTGATCGGGAAACTTGGTCTTGGATGGCTGTTCTCACTGATCTTCTGGGGGAGGGGCCTGTTGCCGTGGTTCCCAGATGTCTTTGCCGGAGGCAGAATTGCCCCGCCCTTGCCCGGTCCAGGCTAAGTAATCTGCTTGGGTTTGCTCTCCGGAGTTTTTGTTCCCTGCAAGCTTTCCGTACAGCTTTGGAGGACAAGAGTGAAAGGGCAGCCTCCCAATCTTCACCCCGGAGGAGCCGAGAACTCGGGGCCCCACTCCTCAGTGAGCTCCCAGAGAAAAGCAGTCAGTCACTCCCGTCTCCCCGGTCTCCAGCCGCACTCCGTGCTCACCCGGCCTGTGACCGCGCGTTTCTATCTCTGGCACCCGACCCATGTGGAGTCTCCAAACCCAGTAGATCCCTGCGGTGTGCTCCCGCGCCGCTCCTCCCGGGGGAGGAAGGGGAGTCTCCCCGGATCTGCCACTTGTTGGGTCCCTGCTGGAGGAGCAGTGGCCCGATTGTGCCGCGGATCACAGTTTATGACAACCCCGAGCTGAGAGCCCGCGCCTGGGCTCCGCCTCTGCAGCCGGCTTCCCCGCTCCAATACCTGGGAGCTCTGCCGCACTCAGGCACCCCCGGTCTTTCTGTGACCCCGAGGGTCCTGAGACCACACTGTTCCGGAGGGTTCCACCCCCCGCTTAGCCACCAGAGTGACGTCCCTCAGCGGGGCAGACTTTTAAAAGTTCGATTTTGTGCTCTGTGGTTCTATCACTTGCCAGAAGCGGCCAACGGAGGCCCCTCCCTCGCCGTCTATCCTCCCGAATATCACCTCAGATTCACTTCTCTGCACGTCCTACCTTCGAGAAAGTGGTCGCTTTTCTGATGAGAGAGTTGTTGCTCTTCTTTTCTTCGATCTCCTGTTGAGTTTGTAGGTGTTCAGAATGGTTTGATCCCTATCCAGCTGAATTCCTGAGAGGAGACAAAATCCAGGTCTCCTACTCCTCCGCCATCTTGCTCCGCCCCTCGAAAATGAAGCTCTTTCACCCCTCCAGCCACTGTGCTTGTCAGTCACCCAAGAAGAATCTCCCCTCCCCACTGCCGCTACTCCTACTGTCACCCAGCCACCACTGCATAGGAGCACGACTGAGGGGTGAGGGGAGAATGAGCCCCCTCTGAACCGGTCTCAGGAGATACATTCTTGAGGAGCCAGGACCAAGAAGCTCTGAATGACCGACCACACAGGATGAAGTTTAGAGTTTTAAACTGATTATAAATAAACATCAAGTACGACAAAATTATCATCAGTAGAGGCTGAGAAATCATGAGTTGGCAACTTTACATTTTCTTTCTTTCCCTCAGCAAATACACAGAATATGAGACCTTAAAAAGTTGAGCTGAGGGGCGCCTGGGTGGCTCAGTCGTTAAGCGTCTGCCTTCGGCTGGGGTCATGATCCCAGGGTCCTGGGATCGAGTCCCGCATCGGGCTCCCTGCTCCTTGGGAGCCTGCTTCTCCCTCTGTCTCTCTCTCTCATGAGTAAATAAATAAAAAAATATCTAAAAAAAAAAAAGTTGAGCTGATATAAATTATTGGGGGAAAAAATGATCCATGTTATCCAGTAAAGATTGCCCAGTCATACCTACCACATTTGCTTCCTTTCTAAAAATTTTTCTTTAAAAAAACCAAACTCACATAGAAGTTGCAAGAGTATTAGGTAAACTATATGAAGTTGGCATTTTTTGTCAAAAATGGCTGATTATTGGTAATTTCACAAGGCTCCACCTAATATTATTCTTGTAATTTAGAGGTAAGTCAGTTTTTTTAATACAATGACTTTTCATTTACACTTCATCTAAATTCTTTAATTGCTAACATTTTATAGCACTTACTTTTTTGATAAATAGTTATAGATAGGGATATGTAAATATAAATATACAGATACAGATAGTGCTGAAATTTTTTGAAAGTTGCAAACATCATGATGCTTCACCTTAAATACTTCTGTGTGTATTACATAAGAACAAGGACAATCCCTTATATAACCACAGTCTCATTATCGAATTCAAGAATCTGACATCGGTACACTACTGTTCTCTAATGTACAGTCCATGTTCACATTCTTCCAATTTTCCAATAACCACCTTCATGTTACTTTTTCTGATCCAGGATCACACATTGAATTTGGTCACCATGTCTCTTTAGTTTCCTTTAATATAGAAAGTTTCTCAGCTTTTTTTTTTTTTTCATTTATAATATTGGTATTTTTGAAGAATAGAAACAAGCTATTTTGTAGAATGCTTCTCATGTTGGATTTTTATCCGATATTTTTATGTTTCCTTTCATCTGTGGCAAGTTGTCACAGACCTCAGTGTATCAGTTTAGGAGGCATGTAACACTGACTTGTCCCATTACTGGTGATGTTGACTTTAACATGGTGTCCACCAGGTTATTCTACTGTGTAACCACTTCCCCTTTGTAATTAATAAGTAATCTCTGGAGGAATTAGCTACCATTTTTATACAGTTCAACAAACATTTCCTGAGCAGCCACCCTATCTAGCACTTCAAATGCTAGGGATACTACAGAAAATAAAGCAAACACAAATCTCCTCCTTCAAGGATCTCATATTACAGTAGATGTGGGACAATTCTGATGATTTATAAATAATCAGGGATTTAGGGCGCCTGGATGGCTCAGTCGTTAAGCGTCTGCCTCCAGCTCAGGTCATGATCCCAGGGTCCTGGGATCGAGCCCCGCATCGGGCTCCCTGCTCCACGGGAAGCCTGCTTCTCCCTCTCCCACTCTCCCTGCTTGTGTTCCCTCTCTCACTGTCTCTCTCCCTGTTAAAAAATAAATGAAATATTTGAAAAAAATAATAATAATTAGGTATTTAGCATACTAGGAAGCAGTTAGAAGGGGGTTATGGAGGGATGTACATGCTTCAATTTTAAATAAGAATACAGGAAGGGCCTCCCTAAAGAGGTGACCCCTGAGCACAGAGGTGAATGGTAAGGACCACAGCCATGGGGAAGGGAAGAGTTTTCCAGACAGAAGGACCAGAAAATGCAATGGCCTGAGGTGCCTGACATGTTTTGGGGGCAGCAAAGCACCAGTGTGGCTGAAGCAGAATAAGCTGAGTGAGGAGAACAATAGATTTCTCAGGATTCTTTCCTTTACAGATGACCAAAATATCCCCAACACTCCTACAATGAATTAAAAGGAAGGAAAATGTATTGGTGGATATAATTTTTAACATCCATGGTAGAGCTCATTTTAGCCACAGCTGGGGGACAGGGGAGGGGAGTGGCTTTAAAGCAATTACCTCAGGAGCCTGTATCTCTCCTCTCTAGGTCTTGTCTCTGATTTCTTCTCCCCAAGTAGTGGCTCAGATAGCCAACCCACGTCCAGCCTTTCATCAGCTCATTTAGTCCTCCCAGGGGGAAGTGAGTACCTCCCTCCAGGCGATTGAGGACACTGCCTGAGAATAATGTGAACTGGCCTTGCTTGGCTCCGGTCCCACCTGAGTAAACCCCTAAGATTTGGGGGTCGAGAAACAGAGCAGGGGAGGAGGTTTGGACTGACAAAGTCAGGATCCAAACCCAACCCAGAGAGCCCAAGGGTAAGGTCAATTCCACCCTAGGACACAGTGAGAGAATGAATGAGTGGTGATTCTCTCCAAATGTAGATTAAGGTCCTAATTCTAAAGAAAGGAAGAAGGTGTACTGAGCAGGAAAAACAGCAGATGTGCTCTATTAGTGCATTTACATAATTACACTTTGTATTCTTAAAAAAATAATAATGATCTTGACTTTCAAAGCCCCTGATAAATGATAATTTGAGATATTCTACCCATTATATTTTTTTTCAAGGACCCTAGCTTGGATCCTTTTGTTCCCAGTGTTGACAATGGAGGATTGAGGAGAAATAAGCAAAACAAGGTATGAAGCACACAGCTTCTCAGTGGTTTTCATGTTCATTAAACCTGCTTTCACCCATGCATCAATACCTAATTCTCCACTGAGATGCCAAGGTATCAAGAGTATAAAAGTCTGATAGCTCCTAAAATGACAATTCTCCTTTATAACAGCATCATTTTATTAGAGCTATAAGCAGCCAAATCTAGTGCCTTAAAAACTGACTTATTTGAAAGCCAATGGACATTGCTAAATGAAAAAAAATTAGAAATGAAGAATCAGTGACATTTTATTATACCATTGGCCTTAACACTCATGTTAAACAATTTCACATAAAGGCTGAAAAACTAAATTAAAACATAAATTCTGTTTTAAGTTAAAAGAAGCAAGGGACTGTAGTCATTTCGTAACCCATTCCAGGTTCTTTATAATGCTGAACACAATTCAACCCTTTTCTTAGAAAAATCATATTCTCTCTTTAAAAAAAAAAAAAAACAAATATGACAAGCAATACCAAACAAGACCTTAGTATTTCTAAAAGTTCTACTCTTAAAGGACAGCATTGAAAATTGCACATTAATCCAGTTGTATTCACCCAAATTAGATCCTAGCAGCATTTTACTTACTAGCATTGTTGTTTGACTTAGATAAGAACATACCAACAATGGAGGCTTTTATGTATATTTGCACATACAGTGAGGAAAACAGAAGATTTTTATTCCTAGGATCTATTCTCACCTCTCTGTTGTCCAAATGCAAACTGACTGAATCAACTCAAATACTTTTAGAATGAACAGTAGAATTCAGTAATATGACCACATACAAAATATACCAAAAATAATTGTTTCCTTAATACACCAGCAAAAAGTCAATAGAAAATAATGGAATAAAGAGTCTTATTCGTCATACTAACAGATAAATGAATATTTGGGTATAGTATTCATGAGAAATGTGCCAGTCCATAAAAAGTCATGAAACTTTTCTCATATATACAAATATAGATATAAAAATAAACAAACAGGGCATTTCATGTACATTCCCAATGGAAACGTAATCTTTACAACCTTTCTGGTGGGTAACTTGCCATTATCTGTGTAGAAATCTATCCTCAGGAAATTATCAGAAGTGTAACCAATGACGACAGTTGTTTATCTCACAGTTATTTATAACAGCAAAACAAAACATCCAAAATTTTAGGAAGAGAGAACTAAACTATGTTTCATTCACGCAAGAGAACCCTATGCAGCTAATAAAATCCTTTTTTTTCAAGACTATAAAAGAGCCTCAAACAATAGACTTACTAAAGCAGGATACCAAGTTGAAGAGGCAGAATATTCTCCATTTCAGAATCTGTATGCATGTAATAATAGACACTTCACATTCTCAAGGTATTTTTCAAGCTTCTTAAATCCCTAAATCTGAAAGCATCAATAAAACAAATAATCTCTCCCCTAAGATGTAATCAGATATAATGAAATAATGTCAAGGGCCTCTAAACTCAAAACTTAAAGAAACTCTAAAAATCATGGGGCACAGAAATGCTTTCTTCATGTTCCAAATAATCACAGGCTAAATTCTGATGTCCCTCCCCTCATCCTTGCTCCCCATTCAAAGAACCTCGCTTTCAGCTGGGCATTCCCTCATCCCATTCATCTAGTCAAAATTTACCTCTCTATGTGTCCTGACATGCCCTGGATCTTACAACTAAATTCATAACCTAATCATTTTCATCTTTTCTAAAGTAGTGTTTTATAAACTTGGGCCATTTGTTTACAAAGTTCACAACATTTACCAAACTTGCTTATTATCAATTACTCTCTACTTCTTCTTTATATCAGCTCATGCTTTTATGTAAATATTTTAGTCTCATATCACCCAAGAAATCAAAAGTTTGATGTTATAATTATTTTCTCTAATATATTTTAAGTCAAATATCTTCATCAAAGGAAAAAAAAGCATCTCATAAACTCACCTCATACACTAAGATCACTGCTATCAATTCCAACAGGAAACACACGGGAAACACGAACTTAGTGGATGCTGACAGGTAATCTGGGTATCGTTTAACAGGGTTTATCAGAAGAAACAGTGTCTTACTCCAAATCAATGCCTCTAGTACCAAGTCAAGAGTGATGGAAGACTGGCAGGGGATATCTTATCGAACAGGCCAAAAGTTTAATATCCTTCTGCCTGGCTGGCCTACTCAAGTCATTCTTGCGCTAGCTCAGTGAATCCTAAATCAAAGAGGCAATACCATCTATTTAGGAAATAAAAGATGTATTTAAATACTGATATACTTTTCTATAATTTTCCTTAGGTCAAGAGTTGGCAGACTTTTGCAGACAGAACTAGATAATCAATATTTTTGAGTTTGCAGACCATACAGACTGTCACAACTACTCACCTCTGTTACTATAATGCAAAAGTAGAAAGAGATGGTACATAAATGAATGAGCTGACCACAGCTGTGCTCCTCTAAAACTTTATTCATAGATACTAAAAGTAGAATATGATATAATTTCGCATGTCATGAAGTATTTTTCTTCTTTTGATTTATTTTCAACCATCAAGAAGTATAAAAAAAAATTTCATAGCTTGAGAGCCATTCAAAAACAGGTAACAGGCCATAGTTCACCAACCCCTGCTTTAGACCAAAGGGGTTGGAAATCTTATTACTCGTATAAACTGATGAAAGCAAAAATCCAAGTGTTTATAACAATTTTTCCTTAGGATTTATTTAAATATACAAAATATTATGTATCAAGGCAATGAGAACATGTATTTTGGGGCGCCTGGGTGGCTTAGTCAGTTAAGCTTCTGCCTTCGGCTCAGGTCAGGATCCCAGGGTCCTGGGATCTAGCCCCGCATCGGGCTCCCTGCTCGGTGGGGAGCCTGCTTCTCCCTCTCCCTCTGCCTACTTGTGCTCTCTCTCTCTGTCTCTATCAAATAAATAAATAAAATCTTTAAGAAAAAAAAGAACGTGTATTTTATTTTAAAATATATCTTTTAAAAAGACTTTTCAGAAGAACTGCAATTGGTACCATTTAATTATGTATTAATAATTACCAGTAAGTCCATTCTGAGACTAATCTAAGTGAATGCACATTAAGAATACAGCTTTAACTTTTCTACTTCCTTTTTAAGGCCTGTTTTCATTTTAGATGGGAAATTTAGACATCCTCATCCAAGAACAAAGCAATATATGCAGTTCATGTAATTCTTACTCCATAATTACTCTAAGGAAATTCTGACCCAATTCAAAGATCAAAGAAAAACAGAAGTGAAGGTTCCTGACTGGCAAGTCTGGAGAGCGTGTATAACAGAACACTGGGAGATACTGAGAACTGTGAGAGCTTGCAATAGCCCAAGTCAGAAAATCCAAGGTCACTAGTCCTTCTGTTGCCACATACCAAGCTCAGAGAACAAGTCACAGTGTCACTCTGCTGAGTCACAGATCTTCATTTGTAAAATGAGGATCACTTAATTCACAAAACTCTTCCAAGAATTGCAGGGAGAAAATCCTTCAGTGAACTGAGGAAGATAATGCAAAAATTAATGAAATCTAAAAGAAAATTTGGTAGAGTCATGAGAACAGAAATAAGCTGATCATGCTCAGTAAGTAATATAACAACCTCACTTGGAAGAACATGGCTATCATTTCACCCTACATTTCTGAAAACAACAAAAAAACCACTCTGCAGAGCTCACTATAAATACATACATACATACATACATACATACATACATACATACATAGAATAGAATAGAACTTGAATTGAATCACGGCATTTTCATAAATATTATTCTCAATTTTGTAGTTGACATTCAAAGTTGTGTGAATTCAAATCTGAAATCAGCAATTAGACACCTTCAGCTGCCTCCAAACTAAAACCAATGTTAATTCAGTCAAGCCGTTTGTCAATTCTCTAAGTCACCTCAAAGAGAGGAGTTCCATTTTTCCTTCACTTGGGAAATAAGAAGTATCCATCATTAACTTTCCAGCCAACATGAGCTTTGTAGTCATACTGTGGGGCTAATCTAAAGGGTCTGAATGCACAATGAACTCCAGTAACTCACAGCAGGTCTGAGGGCAGGTTAAATGGCTTTAATTAAGAGTAATAATAAAAAAAAAAAGATCATTTGACACATAGGTCAATAGTTTTGCTTCAAACCCTGTGTAGGCATACTGGGGAAAAACCATTGCATATTCATCAAAATGAAGCAAGTATGAGGTCTCAGAAAGGATAATAATTAGAGAGAGGAAAAGTAATTAAACAGAAGAAAAATGTGGTACATAAGACACACTTTTACCCAATTATATTATTATTTTATCTTGTAAATCCACTGATTTAATAATAGCTGGGGAATTTAACTTACTGCTGGCTGAACACCAACGGATACTGCTTGTTTGCACCATCAGAAATTTGTGAACAGATTCCTATTCACCCAACAAAAAATGGCTCATGTGAACTATCAAAAATAATTTTCTCTTAAAACAAAACTTATTGTAGTCTAAAAAGTAATGGTTTCCTGAATTAGATACTGTCATTTATTAATAGAATAACCTAGAAAGTTCATGGTGGTGACATTTGAGGGAACAGGCCTGAGGCTGAATTCCACTGTGCTGCCTATTTGTGTGTGACCTACAACAAACTGCTTCAAGTTTCCAAACCCTGGTCTCTTCATCTCAGAAATGAAGATATTGGTGCTTACTTTTTTAAGTTGAGCTGATGAGTATATAGGATAATGTCTGTAAAGTATTTAGCACTGTGCCTGGCACATAGAAACTTCTTAATAAATAGTAGCTATCATTGCTATTATAATTACCATCATCATCATCATCATGATTATTTTGCTCAGCTTCTGTTTTAGCTCACAGCTACTTCCCCAACACCTTATCAGAATCACGTAAGTTACAGCATGAAAACATGGTTTTTGTATTACAAAGAACCAAACAAATACAAGTATTAGTGTCAACCACCGAGCTTTGGGTCAACTTCATGCTATAAATCTTTATATTCTTTCCAGATAATTAACTGCAAATGCCATTAAAATTTTCCATGACAATCATTAGGCAAATAACATAGGAAAGTATTGGCCAATTAAACAAGAAAAAGAAATCCCCATATCTAGGCTGCAATAACTATGTGTGCAAAGTACAGTATCCTTCCTTGATCAAAACTCTTCAGAGGATAGGGATAGAGGGTACATACCTCAATATCATAAAAGCCATCTATGAAAAACCCACAGCTAATATCATTCTCAATGGGGAAAAACTGAGAGCTTTCCCCCTAAGGTCAGGGACACGGCAGGGATGTCCACTATCACCACTGCTTTTCAACATAGGTCTCGAAGTCCTAGCCACAGCAATCAGACAACAAAAAGAAATCAAAGCCATCCAAATCGGCAAAGAAGAAGTCAAACTCTCACTCTTTGCAGATGATATGATACTTTATGTGGAAAACCCCAAAGACTCCACCCCAAAACTGCTAGAACTCATACAGGAATTCAGTCAAGTGGAAGCATATAAAATCAATGCACAGAAGTCAGTGGCATTCCTCTACACCAATAACAAGACAGAAGAAAGAGAAAATAAGGAGTCGATCCCATTTACAATTGCACCCAAAACCATAAGATACCTAGGAATAAATCTAACCAAAGAGGCAAAGAATCTGTACTCAGAAAACTATAAAGTACTCATGAAAGAAATGGAGGAAGACACAAAGAAATAGAAAAACATTCCATGTTCATGGATTGGAAGAACAAATATTGTGATGATGTCAATGCTACCTAGAGCAATCTACACACTGAATGCAATCCCTATCAAAATACCGTCCACTTTTTTCAAAGAAATGGAACAAATAATCCTAAAATTTGTATGGAACCAGAAAAGACCCCGCATAGCCGGAGGAATGTTGAAAAAGAAAAGCGAAGCTGGCGGCATCACAATTCCGGACTTCCAGCTCTATTACAAAGCTGTCATCATCAAGACAGTATAGTACTGGCACAAAAACAGGCACATAGATCAATGGAACAGAATAGAGAGCCCAGAAATGGACCCTCAACTTTATGGTCAATTAATCTTCGACAAAGCAGGAAAGAATGTCCAATGGAAAAAAGGCAGTCTCTTCAACAAATGGTGTTCGGAAAATTGGACAGCCACATGCAGAAGACTGAAACTGGACCATTTCCTTACACCACACACAAAAATAGACTCAAAATGGTTGAAAGACCTAAATGTGAGACAGGATTCCATCAAAATCCTAAAGGAGAACACAGGCAGCAACCTCTTCGACCACAGCCACAGCAACTTCTTCCTAGAAACATCGCCAAAGGCAAGGGAAGCAAGGGCAAAAATGAACTATTGGGACTTCATCAAGATAAAAAGCTTCTGCACAGCAAAAGAAACAGTCAACAAAACCAAAAGACAACTGACAGAATAGGAGAAGATATTTGCAAATGACATATCAGATAAAGGGCTAGTACCCAAAATCTATAAAGAACTTATCAAACTCAACACCCAAAGAACAAATGATCCAATCAAGAAATGGGCAGAAGACATGAACAGACATTTTTCCAAAGAAGACAACCAAATGGCCAACAGACACATGAAAAAGTGCTCAATATCGCTCGGCATCAGGGAAATCCAAATCAAAACCTCAATGAGATACCACCTCACACAAGTCAGAATGACTAAAATTAACAAGACAGGAAACGACAGATGTTGGCGGGGATGTGGAGAAAGGGGAACCCTCCTACACTGTTGGTGGGAATGCAAGCTGGTGCAGCCACTCTGGAAAACTGTATGGAGGTTCCTCAAAAAGTTGAAAATAGAGCTACCATACAATCCAGCAATTGCACTAGTGGGTATTTACACCAAAGATACAAATGTAGGGATCCTAAGGGGTACGTGCACCCCGATGTTTATAGCAGCAATGTCCACAATAGCCAAACTATGGAAAGAGCCAAGATGTCCATCAACAGATGAATGGATAAAGAAGAGGTGGTATATATATACAATGGAATATTATGCAGCCATCAAAAGGAATGAAATCTTGCCATTTGCAATGACATGGATGGAACTGGAGGGTATTATGCTGAGCGAAGTAAGTCAATCAGAGAAAGACATGTATCATATGACCTCACTGATATGAGGAATTCTTAATCTCAGGAAACAAACTGAGGGGGGCTGGAGTGGTGGGGGGTGGGAGGGATGGGGTTGGCTGGGTGATAGACATTGGGCAGGGTATGTGCTATGGTGAGTGCTGTGAATTGTGTAAGACTGTTGAATCACAGTCCTGTACCTCTGAAACAAATCATACATTATATGTTAAAAAAAGAAGAAGAAGAAGAAGAAGAAGAAGATAGCAGGAGGGGAAGAATGAAGGGGGGGAAATCAGAGGGGGAGACGAAACCATGAGAGAGTATGGACTCTGAGAAACAAACTGAGGGTTCTAGAGGGGAGGGGGGCGGGGGGATGGGTTAGCCTGGTGATGGGTATTAAAGAGGGCACGTACTGCATGGAGCACTGCGTGTTATACGCAAACAATGAATCATGGAACACTGCATCAAAAACTAATGATGTAATGTATGGTAATTAATAGAACATAATAAAAACAAAACAAACAAACAAAAAAAACTATGTGTGCTCAGAGTGCTCTGGCAATTTCAAAAGGACTCCAGAATGAGTTTTCAAATTTTTGATAATTAAACAGCCAAGCTATACTTTATTTAGCATTAATCACTTATATGTGATTCATAAGATCATAAAATGTTTGAAACCCAATGCTCTAATCAAGTAATTTGCTTTATATTGCACTTAATAATTCATTTTATGTTAGTTTAGGTAGGAGTTGAAATTAAATTCTCAACTGCAAAGCACAGTCTTGGTTCTGCACAGAAGAGGAATCATCTTACCACGTTTCCCACTACCAGACACCCCGGATATGGCCTGAACTCTGTCCAGCCCCCGTTGGACTAGACATCCATCTTCTTTTGGCTGAGAGTTCGGATTTTATTTTACAAACTCATGAAGTAGAAGTAGGAAGTAGTTCTTTTGCTATGTTAGACCCTCAGGCCTTCTAATAAATGTCCAGTACATGGCAGGCAAAAAAAAAAAAAAAAAAATGCCAAGTGAAATAGTCAAGGGATGAAGATGAGGATTCGCACCTGTCTTACTTGGAAGCTTTGCCCTCTGCCTTCTTGGGATAGTTTATTATCTAGATCACAGAATGCTCAGCAATTATCACTGGGTTAGTTTTTTTAGATTCTATATATTAATTTCAGGGGTCACAAGACGTATTTTTTGTGAAAATTCCTTTTCCTCAGCTCTTTTTTGGCTCATTAGTTCACCACTGTTAACACATTTTATTTTGAAAAAGGCAGGCTATTCATACACTAGGGTGGAGCTTAATTAAGAATAAGCATTTCAGTGGCTGAATCTAGCCTTTAAACATAGTTTGTCTGGTCTGAACTAGGCTTAGAATCTTTTTGAATTACTTTCCACCGTTTACAAATCAGGAGATTTTACATTAGACTTGTGACTTCTGGGCTTCTGTTGAAATGTCTCCAGATGGCAGCTACACTTACAAATAGTGACCACAACAGCTGCTCAGCAGTGGCTCTCCTCTTTTGAAGGCTGTGTGCCCATAGTCCTCTCTACTCCTTGACATCACATGCCTGATCTCAGTAGGTTCTGTATTTGAGGTCCACTGCTCTGGAGGATAAATTCCTCCAAGACTGTGTTTTATACTTGAGAGTTTAGTTCCAACCCCTACCTAAATGAACATAAAATGAATTATGGAGAGACCCTGCTGACAGGCCAGCATAACACATTCACCTGCCCTCAAGACATCATTTTAGGAAGAAGTCAATGGATAGAAACCACCTCGACAGAAGGGAACTGAGGAGTAAAGGAGTCTCCCCAGGACCCTCTGCACCTCCAACTTCTGTCAAGGTGGCTCCTAACACCTCATATTTAGCATAGGAGCATAAATCAAGCATGATACCCCCATAAAGAAACTCGAACAATTCCTGCTGGGAGCAGTGCCAGCCCAAGGGTTACAACAGTATCATCACTTGTTATTTCTTTACCTTTCACACAGGTTTGGCACAGTGCCGATGCATCATCCACAAAGAACGTGCCTCATGGATCAGACCATGTTTATCTAAGTAAAAATGGCATGCAAACTAACTAAAGTGTATAGTGCTAAAGGACACAACAGATAAACAACCACGGGCAGTGCCCAGCACACCGCCAGAAAACGCTTAAGGATGAAGTGACCTTTCATAAAGGAACCCAGTGTAAGCACTATTCAACAAGCAGCTTGATTAAGACATTCCCAGAGAAACCACACTGTTTTCAGCAGCTACAGAAAACATGATGGATCTCTTATGGTTTCATTTTTGGACAAGACATAACTTCAGACCGCTTTTGCAGTGGGGAGTGGGAGATGAACTACCAGATGCAGCCTGGAAAGTGGCAGGGGTATCTATGGCTCTCTCCTTTTATACTTAGCGACCGCTTTTATAGTCGCATAGAGACATTTTTTTAAAGAGGTATCACTTCTGTCTGCTCACGTAGAGAAGCCTGAAACAAATGACTTGGGTCTGTTTTGCTTCTCCTCTGGCAGGAGCAATTTCTTTGAAAGACTACTCTCTGGAAAATTCAAAGTTCAGCTTAGCTCCTCTGTGGCTACTCTGCTTTCCAGGAAAAGCTTTCAAGGGCCATGAACTCAGGCAGCAACACATGACAGCAGAAGTGAAAAGTAAAAGACCAAGGCTCTTATTACACTCCTCTCCTCCACATGTTAACTACCCAGAGTCTCCTAAACTAAATCCAGCCACTTCTTACACTGAGCACAGGTAACACACACCTTCCCTTTGCATGAATTATAAGAAGGCACCCATGTCCTTCTGAGGAGGAGGAATTGTAAAAGATGTCTCCCTCTCAGCTGATGAATCACAAAATAAAAAGCTTGGCAAACAGAATGTAGCTGGATTGCCAGCTCAATATCCCCACTCTGTTTGTTAGTATCTCGGGCAGTGCACAAACTACACAACTGTGCTGGCTGGCATTTTCCCCATTACTGCCATCACCACCACCCCAAGACCAAGCATCAGAATTTTTCACCCTGACTAGAGCCGCAGCCTCCTGGCTGGTCTCCGGGTTTTCTCCTTGACTTCCTCATAGGATTCTCCACAAAATGGGATAAGGAGACTTCAAGATTATCAATCAAGTTACATCATTCCTGTGCTGAGAATCCTCCTCAGACTTTTAGTTTTACTCATAATAAAACCATGACAAGAGTTTCCCACTTTGCTGTTCATATTACAGTCCATTGAACCAGCAGCAGTGCATTAACCAAGAAGCTTATGAGAAATGAATAATCCTAGGTCCCACCCCAGACCTATGGAATCAGAATCTGCATTTCAACAAGATTCCCAGGTGATGCCTGGGCACATGGAATTTTAAGAAGCAATGGTCTCTGATTGACTTATTTCGCTTAGCATACAGAGAAAGACAATTGTCATATGATCTTACTCATATGTGGAATTTAAGAAACAAAACAGAGGATCATAGGGGAGGAGAGGAAAAAAGTAAAACAAGACAAAACCAGAGAAGGAGACAAACCGTAAAAGCCTCTTAACTATAGGAAACAAACTGAGGGTTGCTGGAGGGGAGGAGGTGGGGCAGATGGGGTGACAGGGTGATGGACATTAAGGAGGGCACATGATGTGATGAGCACTGGGTGTTATATAAGACTGATGAATCACTGAATCTATCTCTGAAACTAATAATACATTATATGTTAATTAATTGAACTTAAATTTAAAAAAAAAAACCTTAAAAATTAGAAATTAAAAAAAAAAGAAGCAATGGTCTCCCAAATCCAACAAGACCCAGTCTCTACCCTCTCTCCAACTTCATATCCTACCACTCCTGCTTACTCAGCACTGCACACCTCACTGCTACTCAAAAATGGCAAGCACACGGGCGCCTGGGTGGCTCAGCTGGTTAAGCGACTGCCTTCGGCTCAGGTCATGATTCTGGAGTTCCTGGATCGAGTCCCGCATCGGGCTCCCTGCTCAGCGGGGAGTCTGCTTCTGCCTCTGACCCTCCCCCCTCTCATGTGCTCTCTCTCTCT